>NW_027113517.1:552045-554911 GCF_000696795.3 Halyomorpha halys
TATATCTATATTTTTCAAGATAATAAATTTAATAATACAAATTCAGATTAAAACATATTATTTATGGAAAAACAACATGGGAACTGCTTTACTCAACTCAGAAAGTTGTTAATTTTTTTTTAAGCAATACAAGGAACAAAACAATAAGTACAATGTCAAAAAAATCCAGTTTCATAACTTACTTTGAGTTTATAAGCCACCACTAAATTACTCAACATAACTATGATCATTAATATGAAGACAGGTTTATAGTTCTTAGATGTTGATGAATCACTAAAATGATCAATTATATAACCAGCGACAGATGAAAACAATCCCCATCCTAAAGACCCCCATAGCCTTTGGTTTCCATACTTTGAGGGAAAATCTCCTGTAGAAAAAGTAAATTATATGAATATTTTAGTATAAACATGTGAGATTTATTGTAATAAAAATACAACAAGAACTCAGTTGATAAATTTGATATTGTCACATTCATTTTAACTTGTATGGTTAAGCCAATATATTTCTATAGGTATCTCATAGCTTTTCATAATATAAATGGACATTTTTTTCAGGGTATTTTTTTAAATACTTATACTAAATACTAAAATAAATAGTATTTTCTTTGGAAGGGCACTCACTACCTTTCAAAACTCTCCTCTCTTTGCCTTAGCAGGTCAAAACATTCACATTTAATCTACATTAAATAATTAATCTATATTAATAAGGGGTAAAATCATGATGATGATGCTTTAGTTACAGAGTCCATTGAACTAAACAAGAAGGTTAATAAGAAATTTAATAGACACCGTTTCTTATGAACATACCAAACAATAATACAAAATTGATAGCTGATTATGACATGTTTTGTAGCCAGTGTGAAATTGAAATTCTGGAGTATAATTTAATCTTGGTTGCTTAAACACCACTTCATATTATTGCAATTAAAATAACCTCTTGGAAAACAATCAGTACAAGTTATTTCTTCCAAACCAACTAAAACTTCTATTCTAGCAAACTCACACCACCTTATACATAGATTCACAGATTCCATTTTAGTGAAGTCAAATAAAATAAACCATACCATATGAGGCTGACTAAAAAATAATTTAGTTGAATATTTTTTTATGAATTAATATAATAAAATAATAATTAAATGGAGTATAAAATTTCAACCAAGTTCACTAAACATATTACAAAAATGTGGCATACTGTTGTGAAACTTGGTAACTGGAATTTTTTATGAATTGAAGTTTTTGGCATCATTGGCTATTTAAAGAATGATTTCATAAATTGCTGAAAGCATCTTTAGGGATTATGTTTTCTTAAAAAAATAATGTTGATATTAAGTTATGGAAAGTGACTTCTGTTTAAATGACATTTTAATTAACAATTTTTTTTTAATTTATCCCTTCCTAGTCATTTCTGTCATTAAACAGAGGGTTATCTCAACAGTACTACCCAATTCTAGCCATGGTGGGGGACCATTTTCATTTCGTGGGACTGTCATAGAAATAAGAGTTTACCCCCCAGACCCGATTCAAACCAGTCCCGCAGCAGTTCCGAGTTCCACCTACGCCTCAACTCCTACGGCTAAAAGCGATCCCATTAACAAATATTTTAACATAGTAAAAGTCATAATTTTGTCTGTTAACATGTTTTACAACTGAATACCTCAAATAAGGCAAATGAATAAGTGAAGTTCACTAAAGAGTAATAACTAAGAAACTTCTAAACGGATTAAATAATTGCTGAAACATAAAAAAGGCTAGTAATTTTTTTTATTCTTTTATGAATTTCTAATATATTCTAAAAAAAAAAGTTTTAATATAGTTCACCTAACAGTTCAAAGCAGATGGCATCGGAAATGCTGACAACAATAGCCATGCTCACCCAGCCTACTACAAGTGAAATACAAAAGAGCCAGAATTGATACAATCCAACAGCATCTTTGTCTTTTATCTTAGGATTCCTAGTTAATCCTTCAATTATTTCATTATTGCATTTCATCTCACATTGTGCCTTCTCAAATTTATTGCAATATGGGTGAATAATATTATTTGGAGAAAAATGCGCTTCACCAATCTCAATAAAAAGACAATTGTTTAACTGAAACAAAAAAACAAATACTTAAAAATTAATCAGTAAAAACAGATACTGGGTATCAACACATACTAACAACTAAGGGTTTTCAAACACAGTCGACTCTTGATAACTCATTAACATGAATTTTACAAATCTCTTTAATTTCCCTACAGTCGATACCATCATTGATACATCTACAAGTTATATATTTGAAAATAAAAACCTCAATTAGACATAGTGCTCTTAAATGGCTGAAGTAATGCTGAAATAAAAACATTCCCATCTGATGGACCATTTTAAGCAACAAAAACATCAAAGAAAGCTTGCTAATGTGCTATGGTACCATTTCTTAAAGAAACATGGTACCATTCGATCTATTTCACATTTGGACTCTGCCATTTACAAATAATATTTGAAAGGGACACAGCACAAAATATAAGTTTTTTTAATTATGAGAGATAGCTGATTGTGGATGACGTACGAGGAGAAGATGTTTGAGAGTGCGATCAAAATGACACACAAATAAGTTGGTGTAACCTATTTAATTGTGCCAACGTTTTGGCTATAGTTTCTAGCCTTCTTCAGGGCTATTAGCTTGAAATAAAACGCCTAATGATAATATGAAAATCAAAAGCAATAGGCGTTTGATTTTCAAGCTAACAGCCCTGAAGAAGGCTAGAAACTCTAGCCGAAACGTTGGCACAATTAAATAGGTTACACCAACTTATTTGTGTTTCATCTTGACCGCACCCCCAACCTTCTTCTCCTTATAAGTTTTTTTTAAAGCTAATAATAATGT
>NW_027113517.1:554964-584806 GCF_000696795.3 Halyomorpha halys
ATATATATATATATATACACACACACAATAAAAAAAAAATAATAATTTGTATATACATATTAAACAAAAAAATACAACACTAATTTCAAATATTTGTAAAAAAAAGATTGTTACAATAGAAAGTTTAATAAGAATGAAAATCTACAATTCACAATTAATGAAATACAAATAATACTGGGAAGTTCACAAAGTCTTTTCTTGATTGTGTTAAATGGCTGTTTTGTTTAGATTTATTAGATTTTATCAAATAAATTAAAATTTTTAATAAGAAATTTATATTTCTATAAATTGCAGCCCTAGGTAGATATTAGAAATTAAAGATACTTCCATTATATTCTTTGATGAGATGATGGTATTCTGTATTAAACTTTCTTTTATCTACTATTTAGTGCGGGCAGCAACCTTTTCAAAAACTATAAAATATAGTTGTATTTGAAGTTATTTAATTATATTTTGATTTGTATTCTTTCTAAAAATTATAAAAAGAAAATGAGTTTCAAAATTATGGTTTTGATTTATCAATAAAACTATATAATCCGGTAATAAAAGGTAATCTCAGATCATATTTTATCTGTTTCCATAAATATTTCATCAATCAGGCAAGATAATGAAGAAGGTATTATTTTATAAGAGAATATTAGACAAGTGAATGAATACAATACATAAACTGAATTAAAAATATATATCAAATTTATGAGAATGTTGCTTAGAATAACAAAGAGTGTAAGGACTCTAGTTATAAGATCATAGAATTATTACAAGCAGAATTTAATACAGATAGTCTGAAACTAAATATGACATAGCATTGGGGTTAAAAGCCCCTTAAATAGTTATAAAGTTTAAGGTTGTCAGCTCTATAATTTGTTTCCAAAAAGAGTGAATGGTATTTAAAACTTAAATAAATTAAAAACTTTTTTTTTCCCCCCCCCCTACGCCACAGGAAGTGGGCTATTACGCCATTTTCCCTCTCGCAGCCCAATACAATTTTATTCGTCCTCTTAGTTCGTCCGTATCTCGCTCAACATCCTCCAGACCAACTAAAAATTAAAAATTAAAAACTAAAAATCTCCAAGGAAAATAATTTAGTTATTAACAATGCGGGAAAGTTGGAAAATTATTTACTAAAAATAATATGGTCTTAATAGCATTCAAGAAGAGTCTTACTAATTCTTAGAATTGCTTGGAGACGTGAGAGCGCTGGGTAGGAGAGCAAGGATTGATGATGCAGCCCTGTTAGCGGAATTTTATTAACAATAGAACCCTTTCCTGATCAACATGATTCTGTGTCCAGACAGAGAACAAAGGATACTGAATTTTCACGGACATTATTATTGTAAACAATTTTTCATCCTTAATAAATAAATTATATCCCTTGAGATCTTTGGTTTTATTTATATAACTTTCATATAGCCCTCATCCTTTTTGGAAAAATTCTACAGAATCTTTATTTTAGATTTTAGGAAAAAACCACTCCTGTTATCACAAACCATCAATAGGCCCTTATCACCGAACAAATCATTAATACATTGTTTTGGTGTCATTCAATGCACTTTCTTAAAGCAGCCCAGGAGGCAATTCATACCTTGGATTAATATACCACTTGATTGCCATAAGCCACCTTTATTTTCCCTTGAGAACAGCTTATAAGAGAACCTCATATAAGATTGAGTGCTAGTAAATGACCAAATACCCAATCAATGTAAACTTTATAATGAAGTACAGTAAACCCTCACTAAAATGCTGGTTATGGGGAAATGAAACCATTTGGGTTACCAGTGCAATGCTAGGGGCAGAAAAACATAAATCATTGGTACATACATCTAATTGCTAGGATAAAAAGTATCAACAAACAGAATAAGGTAATATAGTTCCATAGAGTTTATTTGTATCACACACATTCCTATAAAAACAAGTTTAATCAATCTGTTACCAGAATAAAAGTATAAGTATTTAAAAATCTTTTTTTAGGAACTTCATTAAGAGAACAGTATACAAATGTAATCTGTTTTAATTTCTAGAAATAAAGGACCGAACAGTTCCAGAGAAGTGAGTGTTCTAAATTATTGACCAGCAAAAAACATCAGATTTGATAGTTATGACTTTCATGAGGAAATTAGGCTGTTATAGCTGAGCGAGTTGAGTCACCTATCTGCAATGGTGTTAGTTCAATTCTGGTCTGGATGGATTGACTATTATTTTGAGGCAATACCATGGAATGAAAAATCAACCCTCTATATCTTGTTAGAATTGGTTGGTTACTTATTGGATTGAAACCAATAAGACTTCAATTTAAAGTATAAGCCTACCCACCAATTGGAGCGATGCTAGTGTACTGATACGTTTTCAATTATTATAACCTTAGGTCAAGTAAATACATCTAAATATCAATTGATAGAACTTATCTAAAACCTCAAGTAGGATGAATTAAATTATTAACTAATACTGAAATAATAAAAACACTATACCTGATGTACATGCTGTGGCAAAAGAATTGCTGAAAAATCAAAGTTTTGAGAACCAAGGCCTATAAATTTAGCTGGTACATTAGTTCTATTAACGCCTAAATTTTTTTCCACAATTTTTAACATATGATTATTTGGTTCTCTGACTGCAGCACAGTACTGAGGTTGATTCCAAGTAGAACATACTGCTTCAATAAAACCTGAGTCTCCCTCACACTCCATCTGCAGAAAACGTTCAAAAATTACCTAAAAGAAATTATCTCCTAAAAGTTCAATACTTTCAACTGTATTACATACTCACACTACAGGTAATATTATCATTTCCTAAAGTTTTGAATTTTTCAGGGACACAAATATTATTGCTCAAACCACTTGAACACATTTTCACAACAGATTCTGCATCACAATGAAGTTCTACGCTATTATCTGAAGGTAATGATGGTATCCAAGGTATCAGAACCAAAGCAGACATGGTCAAGAATATAAAGCTTAAAAACATCCCCTTTTGCCAGTGCAATTTGTCAGCCAATGCTCCCATGGTAGGTTTTGCAATCAAACCCAGTATAGGTAAAAGAGTGTATACCATTCCAACAACAACAGATGAAAAACCCAAGTCTTTGGCTAACGTAGGGAGAAAAGGAATCACCAGTCCAGTTCCTGAAATAGATATAAGATTTTTCATTAAATTTGATAAAGAAAAATTACTTAAGGATAAATTAAGAACTAAAAAATAATTAACTAACCAGCATTAAATAGAAAGTAGTGGCCTTTCATAGGCAGGAGGTTCTTGTCAATCTTCATGATTTTCTAATGACAGGACACTTTTCAGAGGAAAAGATTAGCTAATTTGAGTTAATAGCAGCTTTCAAAAACAAAATTTCAACGAAAAAAACAGAAATTGAAAATTTTAATCAACAGTTTATATAAATGTTTTTGTATTCAATAAACGTAGATCAATAAATTTCATCGCCGGTATCACAAATCGCTTCAACATGTGAACCCGACTTGAAAAGGTTCCGAAGAAGGCTACACTTAAAATGACGGAACGAACATTCCCACGTTATCACAAAGAATCGATAGTAACTAAATCGATATCTCGATGGGTCTAGCAGTCTTACTGATATCACCCAAAATATAATGCATGTTTCGTATACAACTACCTAAAATATATATAATAAATGGGCTTGTTTTATAATATTTTTCTCATAAATAATATACTTCTACACAGTATGGAAGGTGATGAAGGAAAGGTGGGGTGTTTTAAACCATAATGTGACAGATGGGTCTGTCGGTTCCAGTTATAATCGTTTACTTTTTAGATCAAACCATACAATATAGTATGATTATTAGTGTACTTTTTTTATTTTTATAGAAATGGATTATAGAACCTTTTAAAATCAGATCAGAATAGATCAGAATACCAAACAGTAAGGTAAATAAATATCGCTATGGGTCCCTCAAGTCCATCCACCTGCCGCACTGGTGGGTTGAATCCGTTTCATAACCTTTCGAACACAATTTTAGGCATTTCGAAGATGCCTGATACTTGTAAGAAGGAATATAACGAGAGAGTAAGCTGCTAGGAAAAGTGAAGGGAAAAAAAGGCTAGGCTTAATGGGCAATGTGGAAGAAGTAGGAGCCAATCACCGTCTGCCCTAATTTTAAAAATTAGTTTCTACCATACTTAACACAAAAATCATTTCTAGCGGTTCTAGATAATTAATTTCACACAATAAGGAATTAGGATTTTTTTTTTTGTTTCACCTATAACTTCTAAATGATGCATCCTAGCGATACAACTATGATATAAGAAATTAAATTCTGTGTCGAATGAGTACCATACCATCTTAATGCGGGTACGTAGTATGTCGTAAACTAAAAACGAAATTTATTTTCAAAATTTGCCAAAACTGAGGAACAGTACTTCTTTGAATCCAAATTTTACACGGCAATGCACTTCTGCCTGTCTTAAAACGGTCACTAATTAGGTAATTATAACGTTTTCGTTGAAATAGGTCTTTTCTCGATTTTTCGCTTATAAGTCCTAACCGGTATATCTTAAAATATAATTAAACAAATTAAAGGTCAATAAATTATGCCTCGAAAGAGCCCTATAAGGTAATAATGTGGTAAAGTAGTATGGTACTAAACCACCTATTCCGGTTGTTAGTAGTCTTCAGCAAACCAGGTATTGGAATAAGGTACAACCGGAGCATGATGTTTACGACTATACCACTTAACCGAATTATTACTGCATGAGACTCATTAAATGAATAATTTACTGTTTCTGTGCCAAGTTTGGATTTGTATGTTGTATTATTTCTCAGTTTGGGCAAAATTTGGAAACAAATTTTGTTTTTTGGTTTAAAACGGCTTACGATTTACGACATACTACTTAACCGAATTAATGTGTTAAGGTACTCATTCCACAAAGAATTTAATGCCGTTTAATTTCTTATATAACCTTAACTGTTTTGCGATGATGCACCGTTTACGGTTAAAAAAAGAAGAGCTAAATTATTAAATAAATAATAATAATAAATAAGAAATCACTAAATACTTTATTAAATTAATTCCGTAATCAGCAAGAATTTTAGAACTGCAAAAAATGCGTTTCCGTGTCAAATGTGATAAAAACTAATTTTTAAAGTTATTTGCTGATCAATGTTCTATGAGATGGATTATATGCATCGGAATCCTTTTCTACTGGAGTAGAGGCGTTATCTTATCCCGTCGACAGGAATGAGCCATTGTATTATTAAGAAATATTATCCACAATTTTATTAAAAGCTATTTATAAAATAACACACAATAAGCGTCCCTTGGGGTAGATTTTGGATTTCTTAATCATTTATACCTTTTTTTTTGTAAAGAATAATGATGTTAAATGAAATGTAACAGTCCTATGGCCATGGCCAGTTATCCCGAAGAACTATTAAGATAAAACAGAAGAGTGAGAAATAGCTATTAGTTAGTTAATGGCAATAATACTGATATTGTCCTTGCGTTACCTACAATCATAGTTTGTTTATATGATATTTGGTAGTATAGTTTAATCTAAAATTAAAAGTTTTAAAAATTAATGAATTTTTGAAAAAATAGGTAACTAGACATAAGCTTTTTAATAATTAATATGATTCTATATTAATTGACTTTTTCATAGGTGATTTTGACTTGTAATTAATGACCTGGGCAGAGAAGCCTGCAATTTTTTTCAATTTTGATGTGAGGTGAGAATTTATATTTAAGGTATGTTATATTATTAATAATAATATTGTTGTTATAATTGTTACAAATGAATGTGTAATAAGCTGTTAAATGTTTAGATTGGTTTTGAGGAAGGCCGAATTGGCCGAAACGTTGAACTATTGATATAATAAAGAGTGTTGAGACTTAACAAGGCTACCATTAGATTTATTTCATAAATAAATACCAGTCTCAAGAAATGGAAAAAATATATATATAAGGAATAATAATGTTAAATGGAATGTAACAGTCCTAAGGCCATGACCAGTTATCACGAAGAACTATTAGATAAAGCAGAAGAGTGAGGAATAGCTATTAGTTAATGGTAATAATTCTGATATTGTCCTTGCGTCACCTACAATTTTCATAAATCCTGTATTGCTCATATTAAAGATAAAGAATGACATAAAAGAGTCGCGATCATGGGTCGCTATCACGAGTGATAGCAATTACCGAGGCAGTTTTATGGACCTTCCGGATTCCATTTCTCATCTTGAAGGAGGTGTCGGTTAGCAGAGTGGGTAAGACTTGGAAATCACATCTCTCCTTATATATCCTCCAACAGGCATAGGTTCGCCTGTAATTGAACATTTATTTTTTATTCACTTAGCTGCTGATCGATCCTGAGTTATAGAAATTTTCGGCCATTATGAAGTTGAAGCCAAAAGGCTAGTCGCTGCTCTTTAATAGTGTAGGCACGAAAATTTAAAGGTTGAGCCTTCATTCTGACCGCATCACTTCGTAAAACATTCCAATTATTAACAATTAGGTATATATTCAGTCATTCTCCAAATATGATAATTTTGGATATTTAAATTTGGTTAGTAAAAAGTATAGTTATTCGGCTATAAAAATATTTTGAAAATTAAAGTAGATTGATTCAAAGTTTTTATTGCCTTCTGGAAACAATCTTTGGTAATATCCAGAAGCTGCTGCACAGATAATATAAAAGGTTTCGTGAACTCACCAAATACGTTTATGCAAACATGGATAAAAAACTGAATTGCTTGGGATAAAAATCTAAAATTTTGTCCATAACTGAAGAAAGCTAGCTAATTGTACTTAATGATTACATAATCATATTGTCAAGCTTAATTTCAATTTTTCAACTTCTTAAAACTACCTCAATTTTAACTTCTACAAAAAAATATGCAAGGCCACTGTGTGAAAATGAGTATTTAAAAATATTCTTCAAAGCAAAATTCTCTTTTTAGTTTATCCTAAAATTTCTCTTAGCATGTTCTATCGTTTGGTCTTTTTCATTGTCTGTTTACAAAGCAATATATCATTAACCAAAATATAAAACGTGACAAGTCAATGTAATATGTTATACAAGTACTTTTCTCATTCATTTGCACATTGTAATATCAGGCAATTATAAAAAAAACTTACTTTTTCTGACGGTTAGTGAAGTAGTTGGGTAATCTATATCTGCCTCCTTTCGTCCTTTCTAACTTTTCTGTCTTTTTCAAAAAGCATAAGGTACTCCCCGTTTATCTGTTATTTTTATTATTATTATTCTTAAGTTTGCTTGTTAATGCACTTTACGTTTGCCACATTTACTTCAACTATCTACTACAACCTTTTTACTATATTTACAACTATTTCTAATATGTAGTGTTCTACAATTTAATGTTCGAGTTCTTTACTTGCAATTCTATTACACCTCATTGTATTTATTAGTTATTAGTCTCCTATCGACTTATACTTATACTTCCTTAACTTAAGCTTATTATTACTTTCTAAAAAAAATTATTTTTGTTTGCATACTTTCTTGCTTTCTCTGTTTATTTATTATAATGTTTAGTCAGTTCTTAAAATGTTTGTACCTTGTTTTTCGTTTAGCCCTGACGAAGTGGGGTGAAACGTTGGTTAACATTAAATAGTTTTTCTAATATTTTATTCCTTTATTGACCACCATCCGTACTAATAGTACAAGAGCCCAAGAGGAGGAAAAAGGCAGTTATCTCACCCAAAGTTTTAATTACTTTAATGAAAACTAGGTATAATTACTAGTCAAAATTGATGAGTCTTCCAAGTATAGGTAGGGGAAATAAAAAATGGCGGGTGTTTAAAAATCTTCTAAAAACATTAATTTCTCATTCGGAGCTCTATATCTTAAAAATTGCCAACAACACTAGAAAATCTAAGAGAACATTATTTAAAGAAGAGTAAATTTTCTGAAATATTAGCCCTAAAAGAGCTATTTACGCCTAATAGTTTTCGAGATATAGCTTTAGGGCTAATATTTCAGAAAATTTACTCTTCTTTAAATAATGTTCTCTTAGATTTTCTACTGTTGTTGGTAATTTTTAAGATATAGAGCTCCGAATGAAAAATTAATGTTTTTTAAAGATTTTTAAACACCCGCCATTTTTTATTTTCCCTACCTATACTTGGCAGACTCATCAATTTTGACTAGTAATTATACCTAGTTTTCATTAAAGTAATCAAAAATTAGGGTGAGATAACTGTCTTTTATTCTTTCTGGCTCTTGTACTATATCTTCCTACAATCTACTTCATAGGGTCAACTATCTTCTTCCAATATTACTAACTATTGTTGAAAAGAAGGTGTGAAACACTTTGACACAGAAAAATGTTATATTTGTACTCACAACTAAAAATATTAATACGGTGGATCCCGACTTTTGAATGTTTCTTGCATATTGCATTTTGGTTTGAAAAAATGGCAGGCCGAAAAAATGAAAGAAAATTGGTGGGTATAAACAAAATTAAATGATTGGAGTTAAGTTTGATCGTGGACCTACCAGGTAAAGGAAGTGAAACCTGACGATAAAAACACTCCTTGAAGATTTTTTAATAACTTTACTGTTATTTCCCAAATTAAGGATTTACAGAAACAATTAATAAAGCGATTCGGTGTAATATTAAAATCTATCTCATCAGGAAACGATTATTATAGTCTATACCAGAAATACTAGAACATCGTTTATATTAAAAATTATTCTTGGCATCCTAGCCAGCAATGTTCATAAAATTCTAGATTATGGTGCTAAGTCATTAAGCCCTGCCTATTACCAATCGGACAGTCGACAGAAGAGGCTCCACATTAAGATTGCCAAACAATGCTTTTAATTACATTGAACCAATAGGAAAGAGTTTTAGGAGATATCACAATAAATTGCGAGATTCAGCACATACAGTAAAGTGTATGTTGAAATGTTTGCAAGTAAATACATTAGAGATCTAGGGACAAACAACATTGAATAATGTAAGTGGGGTAGCACCAGGCGTTCATCTTAAGTTCACTCCGACAATAGCTGCTCCCAGAAATAAATCTGCATAAATGTAATTAATTTATTATAAATTATTAATCAGTATTATAATTAGCGATTTACAATAAGTTTTATATTATTCTTAATATTTTGTTAATATTATTATTCTTTAATATAGTATTTTGGCAAATTTATTTTTAATTTTGTAGTTTGGTAAAATTTAGGAATGAATTCTAAATAATTTGTTTGTGAATTCCATTCATATACCAGTTTGATAATTAATTTTTTTTTTTATTTATTTGTTGATATTTACAACTGTATACAAAAATACAACCAGTAAATTTGATCATAATGACATAATGATATGATACAGGATGTAGAGAAACTACCCTGTAGTAGAACTCTAAAAACAGTTTACAATATAAGGTCACGAGGCCATCTTCTTTTCAGGCGCCTGGGAGGATTGCCAGGAATGGAAGAGGAAACAAGGTTAGAAACGAGTGGGTTTGGGTGGTTAGGGAGTTTATTATGGAAGGAATAATATCGGGTTCGGGCTAGATCGGTTATATTGATAATTAATAAAAAAAAACAAATTTCAGATTATTATAAAAAAATAATCTTTTTTTCGGGTAAGTAGTAAGCCATTTCAATTTTTGTATTTTAGTAAACTTAATAATTCTCAGAACATCGGAATGGTTTAATTTTCACATTATGTGTTTTAGATTTAATTTCTGACACTTTAATTTTGTTCAATAATTATATTCCACTAGATTTCCCATTTAGCCTACTGTGCGCGAGTTCGAATTCAGCCTGAGCGAATTAAAATTTATTTCGCGGCGGACCAATGGAATGATTCTTGCTCGACCTCCCCACTCTGGCTAGAACAAGTTAGTTACCTCTGTAGAGTAACCACTCTTCCCTGCCTTAGTTGGAGCACTTGAGGACGTTAAACTCAAATATATAAATTACTTTTCACCCCCTCCCCAAAGCTGCTTAAGTAATTTAGCAGGTCTTACATGGTTGATGTAAGAGGCACTTTTTTTTTTTTTTTTTTTTTTTTTTTTTTAATAATTGATTATGGAGGGGTATAGTCTCATATAAAAGAAACCCCTAACTACGAGGGTGGTTTGAAAAGTTCTCAGAATCACCGCTAGATGTCAGTGCTAGAGTAACGAGGTTCCCGCGCAATAATCACACATCCTTTGTGAGTGAACATGTGGCATTAGTGGTAGTGACAACTCTTTGTTGTTGTTTTATGAGTAGTGATTTGTGACAATGGAAAAAACTGATATTCGAGCAGTGATTAAATACTTTGAAAAGAAAGGTATGAGAGCAAAGGAAATTCATGCCGACTATCAGGAAACACTGGGGAACTCTGCTCCTTCCTATTCAACTATTGCCAAGTGGACCAGCCAGTTTAAATTATGTCGGAAGAGCTTAGATGTCTTGGACGGCCAAAAAGTTCTAGGACCCCAGATTTCATCGCAAATGCCGCGGCTCTTGACATTGGACCATAAACGCACCAGATTGGAAATGTCCAAACAAAATCTGGTCCGTTTTCAGCACAACCAACAAGATTGTTTGCGCATGTTTATGGCTACAGATGAAACTTGGGTCTACTACTATACCCCAGAGACAAAGTAGTGGAAAAATGCTGAGTCACCACCACCAAAGATAGCACAGGCAGTAAGTTCGGCCGGAATGGTCATGGCCTCAGTTTTCTGGGATGCAAAAGGCATTCTGCTGATAGATTATCGTCCTACTGGCCAAACAGGGGCAATTCTACGCAAAGCTTCTAGACCAACAAGAGGAAAAGATACGCGAAAAAAGGCCTAGTTTGGCAAGGAAAAAGTCATCTTTTATCAGGACAACGCCCGCTCGCACACAAGTGCTATTGTCATGGCAAAACTTCATGAACTGAGGCACGAATTGTTGTCACATCCACTTTATTCACCATTTTGATTTGGCACCATCAGACTTTTATCTCTTCCCCAAGCTGAAAATTTTACAAGGCGGAAGGAGGTTTCCTACAACGGAAGAATTGACAGCCAAATTAGAGAGGTATTTTGCAGGCATGGAGGAATCTCATTTTCGAGATGAGATCAAGGCATTGTAACATCGCTGAACCAAATGCATTAGTCTACAGGGACACTATGATGAAAAACAAAATGATGAAAAAGGAGTTCCACCGAGGTAAGATACTTCTTTCTAGTATGTTTCGAGAACTGTTCAAACCACCCTCGTATATATAATATTATCAATAAAACCAAAAATTAATATTAAAATAATAATTCATAATTAAAGATAAAAGTAGAGTTAGTATAAAAAACAATGACATTTATAGATTTAACAAAATAAATAATTGTTTTCTAATGAAATGAAAAAAAATGAAAGTAAATATAAGAAAAAGATAAAGAGAAAAAAAAGAAATTAAGATAAAATAACATTTTAGAGCAACAATAACAAAACTGATAAATATAGAATTTATAACAGGATATCCTGCAGCATCCTGGGCTTCAGTCTCCGGGTTGTGGTGGGGTTTCCCATGTTGTAGGTCACTACTCCTTTAACTGTAGGTAATTAGGTGAAAATAATCATAGAATCTTAGTAAGCCCCTTGACATCTTAAAAGATCTTTAAAAAGGAAGGGGGTTCTCAGTAGGAAAATTTTTGTTCAAATTTAAGTAATTTGGAGGGGTATTTTTTCAAATGTTAGGGATTGCTACATAGACAGATAGTTTGGACTCATAGAGGTAGAGATACAGATGACAAGACACCGAGTTGCGTCATTACAGTTCCCGTGTCTTTTGTAATTAGTTTCAGTTGACACAGCACGACTTCAATAATTGCTCATGAAACTAGAAACGTTAATGAGAAAAAAATATTAAAGCTTCAATGTATCTAACCATTTTTATTCATAGATGATTGACCGATTGATGACAGATCAACTAGGAGATAGTCAGGGCTCCGGTCAAGAAAAACAAGAATAGTTTTTTTTTTTTTTGTCTTTTTGCATTCCTGACTATAATAATTTTTGTACATAAAATCTGAATTTTTAATATTAAAAAAATTAACTTAATTGTAATAATTATACGATTGATTACAATCTAGTTTGATACTGTTCTTTTTTTCATATATCTAATTCAAATTTCATGAAAAAAAATTGCAATAGTCAGGGCTGTGGTCAAGAAAAAATACATTTTTTTTTTCTTGACCACAGCCCTGACCATCTCCTAATTGATCTGTCATCAATCGGTCAATCATCTATGAATAGAAATGGTTAGATAGATTGAAACTTTAATATCTTTTTCTCATTAACGTTTCTAGTTTCATGAGCAATTATTGAATTCGTGTTGTGCCAACTTTCTTGACTGTTTAAGATTTACATCTTTGAGGTTAGTGAGGTTCAGGCAACAATTACAAAACTATATTGAGGTTACAAATTAATATTAATAAACAGTAACATTACTTACAACATACTCCTATTTTTTACCTTCGTGAAAAGCACGTAGGTATTCACTTCTATTTATTTTTATAATTTTCACCAATACATTTAAAGCTAGAATTTCCAATGGAATGGGGTACTTTTTTACGGATTCCGATACAGTAAATCAGATTTTAAAACGAATTCTTATCCGGCATTATTTTTAGTCCGCTTCCTGAGAGCGTAAAAAAGATTAATAGTTTTCTATGATTTGTGAGAAATAAAAACAAAGGGAATCAAATCATTATAGAGTCTAATTTCCAACAAGAATCCACTAAGGAGACTAAAATGGCTGTCAGAATGATGAAGCCTCAATTAAGAAATGCTGCAATTATGATGAAAGACTCCTGCAGAAAATCAAATTCTGAAACGATTTTGTTCTTTAAGGGGTTTTGGATTACATTGTTGAAGGTATTTGACGAGTTAAGATGAATTAATAGTTAGTTCGTCTTAAAATATAATTTACTAACAGTATCGTAAAAAAAGAATCCCATTCCACTGGAAATGCCAGATTTGGTGCGCTAGAGTGCTCAAATGATAAAATTCAAGATCATTTGTATTACCTGCAAAAAACAAATAAAAATTTCAAACAGCAGATGTCTGGGCTGAGGGGGAGGGGAAGTGAAACACACCCTGTGCACATATATATATTTAAAAAGACTTTAACAATTACAGTTAACTTTGAACTTACTAATTACTTTCAAAATAGGAAAATCGGCACATCTAACAAAACAACTGTAATGACCTTCTACACTCGATTACATTAGCAGAAAACTCCTGCATTATGTAGAGAAGAAACTTGTGTAGCACTTACGTCGTACGATCGAAGGCTTTGTGAATTTAAATGCCCAGCTAGCTTTGCTCATAGATAAGTTAGAGCAGAGAAAATAACCAGAAGTTGCAATCAAGTTTCATCCATGTTGAGACCAGCTATTTGAAATTAATTACCAAAATTTGAAAAATAATGTAGTATAAATATCTGTTTAAGGTACGCCTAAAAAATTGTTTGATTAAAATTGTAAGGTCATAAAAAGCCTTAATTATCCAAAACACAAGTAAATACCTAACTAATCAATGTTCCTCTGATTCAGGTATCATCAGGGCACAAAGAAAGATGACACAAACGCAAGCCAAAGAAATCACATCTCACATCAACAGCTAAAAAAAAGATATATCTACAATAAACAGCACATCACTTCAAAACGTGCAGAGAGTATTTTTTTTTTTTTACAGCTTAATAAAAAACTCGGTTCTGGCAATCATTGTTAAGGTATTATAATGAGGTGTAGATAGTTAACCGTATATTAATAATTGAAGAAGATGGTCGGGGAGTTGCGTCAGCAAAAAAAATATACAAATTCACAAAAATTATTTATTCGTGTTGTTTGTAACTTTTTTTTTTTTTTTTTAGAGCTTAGCCAGTATCTCTGCTACAAGCCCCCTGATGTAGACCTGAAACTCAGGTCGAAACGTCGGCATGAATAAATAATTTTTGTGTATTTTTTTTGCTGACCGCACATATTATGCTACAAATAAGATCCCACGCCATAGCCTCAACATCTCACTTGTCCTAGACCTCATTCCGTCCAAATTATCAAACACCTATAAGAACTTTACTCTTTATCCTAATCCTGTGGCACAATCCCTATCCAATTCTAACGATCCTTGTAATCCTCCTCGAATTGAAATGTGTCATTTATATTGCAAACACATTTACAATCCCGAGACCCTTTGTAAGTATGCTATTGGAGACCTAGCAGTAGTCAACTTATTCGCTTAAGTTCTCAACGTCTGTGTCTTTAATGCCCACACTCATTCTCCAACGGCTTCCAACAACAGAAACTCTGAATCTCTTGGGGCTCTGCTTTGCTAACTATGTGTGGAAGACAAGGCTTGTTTGGAGTAAAGCTCAGACTTCACTTTAATTTTCATCACCTTGATTGCTTACTTATTTTTTTTTTATTAGTTTTCATTTATTGATCTAATATTTATTTGTTTATTGATTGGATAGATGTGGATTTGTAATTATATCTATTTTTATATTAAATTTCCTTATATATTGTATAGAGTTCTATTTACAACTCTAATAACTATTGTCCTTGAGTGTGACAATTGTATAATTTTTCAACAAAACGTTTTATCCCACTCAAGGCTAAACGAATTTTAAAGATTTTTGTTTTATATAAAAACTTATTTTTGCTTACTATCCAATTAAACTATTAGAAGTTGTTTGTAACGATGTATTGTAGAACTTTTCAGTTTCCAATTACGAATTTCGATATCCTAAAACAATAATTCATTTTATTTTCTTCTCAAACTTTGTTTAGATCAAATTTCAATTTCATAACTTTATAATTATTAATATTTCTTTTAAATTTGAGTATCTCTTCGAGGAAAATGTATTATCAAAGTGTGACTGTAGGTTCTCAAATTTCCTGACTGTTTAGATTTGATATTATTAGGTGGGGAATCCCTCTCCCTAGGTGTTTCTGGTATAATAGTTATTTGAGTTATTATATATTTAATAATAATTCGTAGTTTAAAAATTGATTTTTTATAATCATTTGGAATTTAAATTCTGTGTTATAAACTTGGCCACTATATTATTCGAACACATACTTTACTATCTTACCATGAATGAAATATTAGCAGAACTAAAACATTTAACTTTTAAGAAAATATATTTAAAAATATTTTATTTCATTCAAAAACTCATTTTTGTGTAAAACCGTAAATGAAGAATATCATTATGACTGAAGATCTGATAGTTCAATTAGATAGTAAGGAAAAATGAGTTTTAATAAAAAATAAAAATCTGTGATATTAATAGTTAAATTTTTAAGTTATGCACTGAAGGTGAGCATTAATAAAAACAGCTGAAGCAATAACTGTTCAAGATTCTTCTTACGTAATATGGCTTCAACATAGATTGCCCCACTACTTTGCGAGTCATGGGCGTACTCGGGGAGCAGGAAGGGGTGGCTGCCCTTGGAAGTAAAAAAAATTATTAATTTAATAAAAATTTTTGTATTAAATACTAATGGTAATAACTATTAATGTACTGCTATGGTTTCATTCGCCTTATCCGTGCCTTCCCCCCCCCCCTAGATTTGATCCTGGGAGCGTCCTTGTTGCGAATAATTAAAAAGAACAAGAAATCGTCATAATAGTGGCATTACAAAATTTAATTCGTATAATTGTGCAGTCAGATTAGGATTGATAAGGGGTCTATGTTCCAGAGCTGGGGTGGTAGCTTTTATTATTTTCTTGTAATATTATTTAAAAAAACAAAAATGCTAACTAAATCAATTTTGAGAGAGGTTTTAGGACCCAAGAAACCTTGAAATTATTTTTGATTTTTTACTCGTTTTTATTTTTATTTTTTAAAGAGCTCTATTAGGGCTCAAATCAAAATTAGTGAGGTGCACCATAAAGTAATTGATAATGTATATTTTCTTAATCTTGTTCGAAACTGATTGTATTTTAATTGAGTACTTGATAATCTTCGTAAGATTAATAGTTTCCATTATATTTGTTAAAATAAATTTACAAAATGTTGATTTTTCGTTTGTTTTTTTAAATAAAATTTAATAACCAAAAATAAAATAGTATTCTAACCAAAATGAGTAAAATTGTAAAAATTTTCACAAAGATGAACTGAAATGCAGCTGTTTGGAATAGGTTCATACTAGCTCTCAAAGAAGGTTATTGAATTTAGTAGTGGTTTATGATAATTGGTAGACAATACAAATAAAAATAAACGAAAGGTGAAATGTAATAAATATCGTAATACTACAGAAAGGGAAATAAAAAAGATGCAAAATATGATAAATATTTTATAATGAAAAAAAAACTTAAAAATATAAGCAAGTTATAAAATAAATATAAATAAAGATAATAATGGAGGTGAGATAAGAATGTAATAGTAAAATAATTAGAATTTAGTTTGTAAGGAACACTATGTAAACTGGAATTAAATATAAGATTTTAATAATTGATAAGATAAAAAATTTAAAATTGGAGGAGTTTGTCGGGGGGTGCGGTCAGCAAAGCACAACATAAATAAACAAAACCATATTTATTTATTTTATGCCGACGTTTCGACATGAGTTTCAGGTCTTCATCAAGGGTTATGGCGTAGAAGGTAGGCCTGCAGGCATATACATATATACAATTATAATTTAGTCTTTGATAAAAAGTACATAAACTGGAGTTAAATTTCAGAAAACTTGTTTTACTCAAATCTTAATAACTTCAGATATCTCCAAGACAGATATTCATTATTTATGATAAGGAACTTTAATCCGTCATGTCACGGTAATGTTAAAATACAGCTCTAAGCCACCTTATTGGTAAGAACATGTTGCTGGGCGTAGTTTATGATCATACCACTTGACAGAATTAATAAATTCTGGTACTCATCGATGCAATATTTAGTGCTCCTTAATTTATTATACCATAAATTCCATAGTTTTATCTGGTACTGTTTAGAAGTTACCGGTTAGATGGAAACTCAAAAAAGGGCCATAGATTCCAAGTTTTCAGCCTACCCGAAGTTCTCCAGAAGCTGTATTTGTAAGTATTTTTGTTTTTATACATATTCTTACCCATATACACAAGACAAGAGTAAAAGCTACTACCCCACCTTTTTGCATCTTATAACCTGACTGGCCTACAAACAACGATGGAAATGTACATTACAATACACTTGAAAATACTTGGCGTTTATGTAATCTTACATACCTATGTAAATGTGATGTGTTAAATTTGATGCGTCTAAATTGTATAGATTGGCAAATAAGACCTCTCGACACGAGGAAGAAAAAAAACAAAAGATTTCTTTATCATTTCTGGAAAAAAAATAACGAAACAAGGAAACTAACATACTAAATTGTTTCATTCTTAGAAATGATTTTATAAAATACCTATAATAACTAGAAATATTATTACTTCAAGTTTTAATTATTGATGGCTTCTGTAATAAAATAAACGTTTATAGTAAAAATGTTAATATTCAACATGCCCCTTCCCTTTCCTCATTTAAATCCCTCCTTTTCTAATACCTTCTCGCATTGCAATCCTATACTCTCTTATCATTAATCATATCTTCTTATCATATTACCCGACATAAGAATTGAATTTATGTCTGAGGTGGATATTTTTTTAGGAATGCATTGATTATATTCTTTTCTGTTATTTGACTACAGTAAGAACTTTTATTTTTAATTTGAAATAAGAATCTATAATATTTTGTTAACAGTGTATAATAAATCAGAAGTCAATAATCTTTTTATTCTGATAGGTTATTTTCTTTTATTTGGCTTTTGTAATTCTTGTATTTTAATTTAGGATAAAAATTTATTTTTTTGATTTTACCTATTTTATATTTATTTATATATTAGACATTGTATATTGTTAAAAATAAATATTTTTTTTACGTATCAATTGATTATTTTATTTATATACTTTTAAATTGTGTTTCTTTTAATTTTAATTGAGAATAAGAATTTATTTTATTTTTTTCACGGATTTTATATTTATTTATATTATTGACCATATTTAAATTAAGTTACTTTTATTTTTAATATTTGGTTAGATTTGTTTTCTTTTATGAACTGTACATTTATATTATTTTGTAGGAACCCTTTCCTAGAATAAAATTAATTTTCTATCAAAATCACTATCAAACAATGGTACATTGATACAGATAATGAAGAAGCCGGTTGAGACAATTCACTACCAGAGACGTTACAAAGCCTTCTTCACCTTGAGCCATTTCTTCTTTTTTTTTTTGTTTTAGAGGTCAGGTAGAGGCTTCAGAAGCAATTTCCACCTTATTCGAGTCATAACTCAGGAACAAAACGATTTTATTTAAGACTAAATGTTTTTCCATTAAGACCAAATTATTATTCATGAATATAATGTCTTCGTAGTAAATAGAAAGAGTATTACAAGTAAAAAATAGATGTCGGCTTCATTGTTTTTTCTTTGGCCAACGGTATACAACCTTTGGTGTTATAAAACAATCTATAGGATAATTTGTAAGCAGAAGGAAATATGTATTTGCATAAGAGGTGATTCTTAAGTTTAAAAACAAAATCTTTGAATAAAAATAGCTGGTACATTTTAATATTTTTATGAGGATATTAACGTTTGTTTTTTTTCAACCATGTAATCCATTAATTTGATTAACCTAAGGATACAACATCTAATAATGCAGAAATGGATGACAAACCATTATTTTATCTATAAACGAAAAATACAAGGCTAACAAAAAATTATCTACCTTATCTTAATGGGAAGTTGCAACACTAGTGGTTGTAGCGGGAAAAAAAATGTTTTTAAGTCCTTTCATTTTTTATACCCATTCTTTCCTCAAATATAGTTCTAATCATGTATCAGGATCAAATTCCTTTTCGAAACAATCTTTTTAAAAATCGGTAAAAAAAAGTTGATTAATAACTATGGACAAAATTATGGATTTTTCTCTCTAAATGATGGTTGTTGTCTTTTTGTTTTTATAGTCCTGATGAGGACCTGAAAATCAGGTCGATACGTCGGCATAAATAAATATATTTTTGTTTATTTATGTTGTTTCTTTGCTGACCGCACCCCCCGATCATCTTCTAAAATGACTTTTATTTATTTATTGTTATTTAAATAACAATACTTCAAGTAAATTGTAAAAGGACTTAAATATTTTATGACTCAAAGTTTCTGATACTTTATACTTACTAGAATTCAGTGCATTCCATATTTATTGGTATCTGTGACAAAGTTTTAGATTGATACATTCCAAACTATTGCTTGTTCGATTGGCGTGACCCTGCTGTTTCAGTCAATCTAATTCTAATTGAAAGAAATTAAGCAGTCAGTGAACCATTTCTATTTTATTATAACTCCAATCATAAAATACTGCAGCAAAAGATTCTATTAAGCAAAATCTACATTGTAATTGGTTTTTATTTTTTTAGAATATTGTTTTATTACTACTAAATCACATGAGGTGTAGTCATTAAAAAATCAATAGGAGATTTTCTTTATCGATCTATATTTAACCATTTACTTGGAACAATTGGAATGGATACGACTATAAAGTAACTCAAGAACTATCTCAGCATTAGGGTTTTAATTAAACAGTCCTTGAACTCTGAAAAGACAATATCTGGTCAATATGACAATCAGAACCAGTGTTTTAAAAGTATTGAAACTGTATTCAAATTTGACTTTCAAATTAAATTTATAATTTACGCTGAGTCATTTAAAAATTCTCTTTATACTTCCTCGTCTACATGAGTGTTATGATTGATTATACATGTAGGTATGTATTTTTTACAAATAATTACACGTAACATAGACATTTCGTTAACTTAGTCCAGTAAAAAATAGCTTAAAATTTGGTGTACCAACAAAGTGTAATTAATTGTGTAAATTAGTTTCTGTCAAAGGATTATTAAGTAAACTGTATGAAAAACACAACTTACAACTACTTAAAAAGTATTTTTCATAATGGCCGATGTATATTTTTAGGTTTATTGCCAATAACTCCTAAATTATTACCAGTAGCTAATATATATTTAGAAACTACTTTATAGTGCCTAACAGAGTTGTTTATGTTCAATAATTTCCGAAATAAAAAACTTTTTTTTTTTCCGAAAAGCGAGAAAAATCATTTAGTGAATTTACTCAGCAAATATGGAAAAATACAGGATTCTTTGGTGTACATATGGCAGATTTTTCAAAATGGCCACCATATATTTTTATTTTTACAGCCAATAACTCATAAATTACTAAAAGTAGCTGAAACATCATTAAAAACTACAGCATATTATATTTAATGAGATTCGATTTGAGCTATAATAGAGTTCATTATGTTCAATAATTTCTGTGATACAGATTTTTCAAAACTAATATATTTTTTTCCAAAAACAAGAGAGACAATCAATTTGTAAATTAATATGGTATATCCCGTGGAAACTACTATTGTTAGGAAAACGATCATCATTAACTTTCATAAAGACTAAATTTTATTATAGGTACTTTTTAAGATATTGAACAGTGAATGAAACTTTTAATTTTTTTCTTTAAAAAATGGGTTTCTGATGTTGGGCACTCGAAATAGTTCAATATCAAATTTTCGAGAACATTTACTTTTACTGGATAAGGCTGAGTAAAGAAATAAATTATTTCCAAACAAAGAATGCAAGTTAGCTGTTATAAAATACTGAATTATAAAAAAAAAGAAAGTAAATTTTGAAGAAAAAATCCTAAGTGGAGACTTTTATTAGGTAAAATTTTTACTTTGGAAGAGTATATTTCCTGATTGTTGTCAAAAAATATTCCCAAAATGTTGTTTTGGGGATATAAGAAAATCAATAAAAAAAAAATTGAGATTCACTCGTTATAAATGCACTTCACTACACCTGACTCTCGACACAACAGTCCGGTAAAAATAAGTTTACCTATTTTATTAAAAAATATGTACCCAATTATTCCTTTAAATTTTACTGATTTCCATAGCTAAGCCACTCGGGAGGCTATAAACATAAAAATATACAGCGGCCATTTAATTTCCGCACCCCCACAGATAGCTACACTTTTTACCATGCTCTTCAGCAAACTGTTTTATATTAGGATTCATTTAATGAAATTAGTTCACAATTGCTTCTAGGTTAACTTGCAATTTTACATGACTAATGTGTCTGCTAGGAAATAACGCAGCTATAGAGATAATAGACGTGAGTTACACAGTTCAATTTTTTGTATGGCCCTGTTTAAAGTACAAAATAATATGATTGCTCTTGTAGTATGTACTTGGTAAAATTCAAGTGACTTTTACAATGCAGACTATTAATTTTTAACTCCTATTATACGTCTCCATCACGAAATAAATAGTATTAGAGCTTGTACTTTGTAGTTTATATACTTGTCTTTATGAACTAATACTATTAGCTTCCATTATCAAATAGGGAGAGAACATGACGCGACTAACGGCACAGTCGTAAATAATTACATAATTACAACTTTCCTAGGAGACAGTGTTTGAAGAAACTGACTGGAAGGAGCTATACGCTACTGAATGTTGCGTATGTGTCCTTTATAAAAAAAAAAAAAAGAAATAAAACAACGCAGACAATAAAACCTAATTATTTTGGAAACTTTATATCTTTAGTTTGTATTGATCAATATTTGATAATAACTAATCAGTGTTGCTAGAAATTTTATAAAATACTAGACAAAAAAATTATTTCATTCCATTCATCCATATGGTAACATTCACAACGAAACCTCTGTTTGAGTGGTTAAGGAACAAAGTTCATTAAGTTAATTAACTAAGGGTTCTGAAAATAAAAATAAAAAAAACAATACCTTTTTTGTAACTCAATTTTATTTTCAAAAAATAATAAAAAAATACAGATTCATCAAAATCTACTTTTAAAATTTCACAAAATACCGATTGTTTGAAAAAAAAAAAATCTTAATATTATCTTAAAATCCAACAACACGAAAAATCATATAGCTTGTTTTCTTAACCAATGAGTATACGATGTGCTTTGTTGATGTATTTCCATATATTAAATCATTTTCATGTCTTCTGTTAGGTTCTTTTTAAAAGGTTATATCAGTCTACCCAATAGAAACATCACTCCATCCGTAGGAATTGTTACAGAGGACAGATTTCGTCAGAAGCTTGTGAGCAGGACGTTATCTCTGAAGGCCTCTGTCTCAAAGGGACACCGTAATAGTGTTTTCATGAAAAAATCTTTTTGGTTTGATTACTTTTGGATTTGACATTTAATACTTTTTTGTAACATAATTTACTTTCAATTATGCGAAAGTAATCAATCTTCCTGAAGTAAATTTTTTTCTTCAGCTTGGCCTACTGTATACGTCCGCGTTTTTCCTATTTTTTTTCTCAAATTGTAGCCTTGCAGTAAGATTTAAATAATAGCTTTAGAACATGTTAAATTGCCTTAGTAATAATAAAAAAAAATTCTCATTTTCAAATAATAAACCATTCAAGTAATAAAAAATGCAAGTATTTGATAATAATTTTTTTCTAATATGTTCAACTTTAGATATGTATAATAAAAATGGTTTGGAAATGCGTTCTAGTCTATGTAAATTACAACTGAAAACCTTAATATTTCACAAAAGTATTTTTCAAGAGCCAACATAGCAGGATACGTGCTTTTTGGACACATCATTTTGAAAAATTCTATAGCAGAGGATCTTAAAAGTTATCAGTTGTAAAGATACCCAATACACAAATGGACAAATCCAAATATGTTTAAGCATGATATATAATGTAATAGGAACACGGAGAATAATATCAAAAATGGTATACAATACATACAACATATTTACTTATTGTATTATATATTATTAACGTATTATTTGTACAGTTGTTAATCACATTAAATAAATAATTAAAAAAAAATTATAATAAAGTGAAGTGGCTTTAGGATTAAAAACCACTTGCCATTATAAGTAATAGGAGGCTATTGGAGTAAAATAATGTTAAAACTTAAGGGAGGTTTAGGGACAAAACGAAATCCCACTAGGATAAGTCTTGGAAAAAGCGCAGTTTTCAACATAGGATTTTAGTAATTAAAAAAAATTATTATCATTGAATTAAAAATGGACCGGAGACGATTTACCTCATGGCAAATACTACGCCATTTCATGGTCATGGTCCGAAACGGATTTTGGAAATAGATAACTCAAATGAACGCTCCATAAAAACCTATAATATGAACATACAATGGACAGACAAATTTTGACACTTTGCAGACTGCATTTTAAAGACACTTTTATTTGGTACATTATCAAATAAACATATTTTTCTTTAAAGCCGCCAGCACACTAGGGCAAAAGTGATTTCCACAAAAAATATCCCATTGACAGCAAGTAACTAGTTGTGTGTGAACGTGGTGGCTGCGAGAATGCGAGAAAACATGGAGAAAGTTAATGAAGAGTAATAGAAAGTTTTTAATGCGACTGCGAATGACACTGTAAATTGGTAATCAAAATGATGTACTTTTCGTTAGTACTTTATGGTTGAAGTTCTTTTTTAAAAATATACATTTCAATCCGACAGTTGTTTCATATTTGGAAGATATTTTATAATAAAATTAAGTAGAACGAAAAAAATTATAACTAATTTTTCTCTGCTGAGTCCTAGTCTACAAGTGGCCATTACTTTGAAAGACACGTCCAAAAATATCGCAAGCCACGCAACTGAGTTACTAACCTTCGACATCCACTAAAGCCAATAGGACTTCTTTTTAGTGACTCTCTTTAATCTGCTACCTGACGCCGAAGTGGAAGAACTCTGGCAGACGGAGATAATTAGTGGCCGCCATGACAGGGTTACGTAACAGACCGAACTCAGTAGGCATAACTGAAATCGAACACCCCAATCAGGGACGCCCTTATTCATTCGTAAGCATATTTTCCCTCCAGATTTGGGATATTACAAAGTAATTATGATCCTCATCTGAAAACAATTTACTATCTTCATTACTATTATACCCTGAGCTATCCTAGAATTAATGTGAATTTTACTCCTTTCCAAATCTTTAATTTTGTTTGATAGATTTATCCAATTGTTAATTTTTATTACATTCCAGAAGAATCGAAATTTTGGATTAACCCTCTAATTAATAGCCAATAATTTAATTAATGGAAATAAAAGAGTTAAAACTGTTTGATTTTTCGTAATAGTAAAACTAAGGAAAATGATAAAACCTAAATTGATAGGGCATGGCGTTATGAATTGTGGTTAGAGGCGTTAATATATTCCAATAGACAACATAGTGCTTTATGAATGAAGAGAGAGGGAATGGTAGATAGAAATGTGAAGAAACGCAGAGGAGTGTTACGTCTTAGTTCGTATAAATTAGGAATAAGAACAGAAAGATCACCAACAATCTGTTAACATTATTGTCTTAACTTTTTATTTATACTAAAAAAAAATTCTATTTAGAATCAGTTTTTTTTATATATATAATTCAAATTCAATGATGAATTATAATAAATAATAAGATAAATAATTTTTACATAATAAATAATTTTTTCTAATCAAATCTTGCGACTGGCGCACCAAGGCATTGCCATGGTTGTCTTGGCATTATTGGACTTATTTATTTTTAAAAAATCCACTTTCGAAGAGACTCGCTATCGCTGAACGCTGACTCAGCCGTTGTTCCTTAAACAGTACTTCCTTACAAATTACTGAGCCCCTTACCCTGTTTATTTAATTTATTTTATTCCTTGCATTTTTAAAATACATAACCGTTTAAATGGAATCTTAGGAAGCTATAAGTTGGATGGAGGATGGGATAAGGTAATGACCTGAGTTTTTTTTTTTATTTTGAAAAAATATTGTTTAAAAACGTATACCAAGCGCTTAGCTCAGTATAGCTTCTTCACTGATTTTATTTTCTAGATAAGGCGCATAATTATCTATATTTCACGATTTAAGGGTACATTTTATATTTAGTAAATTTGGTTTAACGTTTGAGAATAAAATCTATGGAAGTATAAAAATATATTTGAGAAATCTATACTACGCACAAAATACTTTTGCGTATAGCATAGACATATACTATAATATACGTAAGTATAATACTCTTACGTTTCAATTCTGAGTGCATAATATTTTTTTTTTTGTTTCTTGCATGAATAGAAATAAACTTCGTTTTTTGTAAGGAGGAAGCACAAAACCTTTAGTTTCAAAATTTATATTAAAAATATTTGAGAAATAATCTATTATAGCATTATTAAATTTCTGTCAAAGGGTTCAAGCTTTGTATTCCTTTCTTCTTTTAAAGGAAAAGCAATCATTTCTTAACACCACTTTATTTAATCATTGCCGACGTTTATGGACATTTCATCCATCATCTGGTCCATTACTAAATCATTATATGTTTCCTATTTTAAATTTTATGGATTTTGTAAATTTCTATCTACTTGTACTGTTTGTGCAAATAGAAGTAATTACATTTTTTTTTTAAAGATGTGAAAACTAATAATGGTTTTTCCTTGAAAATATTATTTAAGAAGTAATTAATTATATATTCTCGTTGGAATTCGTTTTTTTAAATGTTTAGAAAGTAAATAATTGGCGTTGTAGGTTGTTAGGGGAAACTAACAGGACACAATTTAAAATTAGTGATAATGAATTATTATTACATATTTCTGGAATTCATAAATCTTTTGCGCAATTTTCATGAAGTCTTTTATACACAATTTCACATACTATACCCAGACTAGAATGTTTCCCCCATTGTTGTCCAAGTATTTATCACTTCAGCCTGACCCGATTCTTGTAGCTTTATCGATATTTACACAAACAGATTTTTTCCAGTTTAACTCTTCTCGATCGATTAATTACCGATGATTTCATTATTCTCAGATAGAGTGTACATAGAGATAATATAAAGCTAATAAGCTTCCGGGGAACGCTCCTTACGTAACGCAACCAAATACAGTCAATGCAAAGAGCAATTGAGTTAATAAGTACAATCATTACCAATCATTGATGACGACATTAATTGCTTGAACAATGCGGTCGGTATTATAAAGATATATTTGAAAAAAAAGTTGATTTGTACCAAACATAATACCTAAAACTAAACACCATGTTACATATTTTGAATACTTAGTACCAGAATAATAATTCTAATTATTACTTTTATGGGACGTAATTACACAACAAAACTAAAAAAAATCGTTTTTTAAGTTTGCACTTACCTTTCAATAATATTTGGATCAGTTGATCCAGATCCTATGGAAATACGTCCACTTTTGATCTATTAATTTTTCCAATTAATCGAACTTTATACGTATTATACGTTTCTTAATGACCCTATATCATAAGTATTCTATTTTCTCCCGTAACTCTTCTATTTCAAAACTTTCTGAACACTCCTTATACTCAAACCACTCAATTTGACAATACCTGTGTACCAAACACAGTACGAAACCATCAAGACTTGTCTTCGAAAGAATCTATATCCAATCAGATTATTCGACGGGTAATGTTAAGACCGTTAAAGAAAACCTTTCTTAACATATTTGCAAATATTTAATTTATTAAAGCACCTTTAATTTGTATTCAATATATATAACTTTTATAATTAGTTTTATAATATATACCATATTTTTCCTACTTGCGGAACTGGCTGCAGATGTTTCTGTAACTATCTTTTATTCTTTTTTTACCATCATTTCCCTCTGTTTCCTCATTCCTTCTTCCTCACCCACTTTATTAAGTTATGTACACCACATCTAATTACTGTTAATTGTATTACTGAATCTTACTCTTAGCTTATATAAATAGTTTATATCAATTTCTTTAATTCGTTAGTTCATTCTTCTTAGATACTTAATTAATCACATATAAGCTTTTCTTTCTAATATTTTTTACATTACTTTAATTTTAAATAATTTTCAATTTGTACCTATATTTACTAAATTTATTTTCATATCATTATCTTCTTTTTTTTTCTTATTTCACTCTTAATTTTAATATTACCATATTCCCCAACAGTTTCAATATTCTTATAATAGGACACTAAATTTACTCCAATATTACTCATATACCTACCTATATTATCTGTGGTCTTCTTATGAAATAAAATGATAAAATAATTTTATTGTGGGCCAAATATCCCCTAAGTATAAATACATTGTTCACAAATTAAGGTTAATTGTCTGGCAGACATTTAAAAAGTTTCAGTGTACACTTTGATATAATATAAAAACTTTAAGTTAAATTATAATTTCTAATAGTAATCAGTAGGGATAGTATTTTTATGTCCTAAAAAATCCAAAATATGTGCTAATAAATTGTCAAATAATAAAAAAATATGTAAATAATATGTATTTATAAATTTTGAATTATTTAACAATATAAATTACTAATTAATTAGTAGTTTTATAACTTAAAAAAAGTTACATAAATATGTATTTATTATATGAATAATATTTTAAAGAAATTATGTTAAAATATGTACATAAAAATGTACTTAGAGAAAACATAGCTATTCAATAACACGACAGTAATTAGTAATTATAATTAAACTAATTGATTAATAATTACTCAGAATGTATTATGAACAAATTATAAATGGAAATAAAGACTAATCCTTATTAAAAAGAAATCAATTATTCAGCAGGGTCGGTTACAAAATTATTGTAAATTAAATGCATTTTTAAATTTTCAAATAAAAATCTTCGTCGGTTTGACCGCAGAATGGACTTGTACCGGCTAAAAGATCTTTCAACATCTACTGATGTTATAGGGGCATACTTAAATGAAGCTATTTCCATTGCATCTAGTTCGGTATTCTGCATCACCTGGGCGGCTGTCATCATTTGTTCCAAGGAGAATGGCTCCAACGGACTGAATGATTTTATATCCTGGATTTTTTTTTTAACTCGTCCTGCACTTTTTTCTTTATGACTTCTCCATTTTCACCACCTATATTTTCCAGTCTTTCTATTGGTTAGTTCAGTCTTTAAATTTTGCGTCAGTGGAAGGTCCTTTTCTTCTAATTTTGTAATTGTATTGGATAAAAATACCACTTTTACAGTTATGTAAGCCAAATCAGTCTTTATTGAGTTAATTGTTAATAAGTTGTTCGCTTTCTCTACTGCAGTGGAGTCAACATTAAGTTTTGATATTATGTTTTTAATTATTTCAAAATTTAAACAATAATATTGGGCAGCATCAAGCAGAGTGCCTCATCGTGTTATCATGGGTTCCGGTGGTAAAGGTAAGTCAGAGGTGTGTTTCTTTAAAAATAGTAATACGACTGGGACCCTCTAAACAATTTTTTTTTACTGTGGACACAAGCTTGTCTACATTTGGAAATTGAGCACGCACTGTTTCAGCAACGCGATGAAATGCGTGTGCCAGGTAGGTTAAATGAACTATCTAGGATAAAAAACTTAAGGCATTACCAGCTTTATTAATGTAAGGTGCCGCGTCTGACAAAAAACAACAAAACTTTACCATGAGTGATGCCTTTAGGCCAAAGAACAGTCATAGATTGGTTGACAAATCTTGCAATCGTTTCATGTTTATATTTTTCGATGATTTCACAATTCAGCAAATAGGATTTTGAAGGTGCCTCAACACTTAGTCAGCCAACGATTACGTATGCGATATAACGCCCTTCGATATCCGTAGTCTCGTCCACAGAAATCCAAATCGGTGCATCCGAAATTCCTTTCCTAATTTCCGTTAAAGTCTCCTCGTATATAATTTTCAAATAATTTTTTCTTAATTATTAAGAAAGATTTTTAAGTTCGGATTGCTAATTTTGTAGATAGGAATGTCTGCCCTGACAAATACTGGGCACAAATCTAAATACATAGTATTGGTACCTGTGGAATCGGAGGAGGAAGGAACTGATGGAATGAAAGTCTGGCTTCTCGAAATAATTTTCTCACGATTCTTCTAGTGCTTAGTAGTTTTTATATGCTGTAAGACCTGAAAGCGTTGCTATATTGTCACAGCCTTGTCACAACCCGAAAAAAATATAAATCCTCCACTCGTAAAAGTTTCATTGGGAAACTCACTTTTGTACTTGAAAGCACAATTCTTTAACTTTGACTTAATTTTAGGCATGCTAAAATAATGTTAAAACACAATCAAAAACAATTTAACTCGAAAAGGTCTAAATGACTGGGGAGTGAAACAAGACTAAGATGAGAAGGGACCATCGGAAAGGGGGAAACTCTAAAATTCTAGGAAAATGCCAGAGAAATAAGACCCTTGCTCTTTTTAATTGATCCTAAGAAATTCTCGATGTAATTCTGTGTGAAAATTTATTATTCGACCTCCTTTTAATTGTGATCAAAGATGAAGATGTAGAATTTTTACGCAATATTTATGATAAATGATAAATGTTACCGATTTTTAGTAAGAATTTTTTTCAAGAGATGGCAGCACTTTCGGCGCAAATTTACTTTTCTTCTCATTTGAATACGGTTACTGAAATTGGTTCATTGATTTTTGTTGTAATTATTTTGGGATTTATCTTTGTTAAAGTAAATAATTGTACAGAATTAATATAGATAAAAATAATGTAATGAAAGAAGTGGAAAATAAAAGGTATATATAGGTAATCAAGTATGTGATTAAAATAACATAATTAATAAAATAAAAATGTAAAGTTATATAATGCAAAGAAACTTTGAAATATGAATAATTTAAGTTAATAATAATAATTTAAAAATGTCATTGCTGGGACCAAAACAAATAAATTTTCTTGGACACGCCCATATATCAGGACTAAAAGAAGGATCCAACGCCGGTAAGATTCACCATTTATATGTTGGAAAGGCAACAGTATGGGAAAAGATCTAAAGGGGCCTCTACATGTTGGCCGAGCCATGG
>NW_027113517.1:585216-603445 GCF_000696795.3 Halyomorpha halys
GATCCGTGGCGAGCGGCCAACATGTGGATCCACCTTAACAGCTTTGGAATATGGAAAAAAATGGCAAAGATCGATCGTTTATTCGATGCACGTTGATGGTAGGCCACCAGCGAGATCCAGAATATCAAAAAGAGATGTTGGCGTATTACCAAGGAAAAACTAATCATCATGGGCTGAACGAGACTTTAGAACCATTACGGCGTAAATATTTCTGGTATGCAAGAAAACGCACAATCCAGGAGATTCTTGGGAAATGCGAGGTGTGCCTCAGTACGAAGAACGGCACCCACCCTGTGCAGCTCATATATAGTGGGAAAAACTTATTAACGGCCACCCTCTTTATATGCAGATCTCCGCAGTGTTCTTCTAAGTACAAAACGTGTATTTATTTACTTATTTTCATACTTAGCAATATTTTTACATTATTCCACGTTTTATCTTATTTAGAAACAACGAAAAAATCATTAAATAATTAAAACATGATGAAAATGCTAAGGAATTTGTTTTGGAATATATATCTAAATGCTCATGTCGTAAACATGCGCTCTTCGGCCAAAATATAAATTAAGAGGTTTTTGAGATACACTTGTTTAGGCTTAGTGCCCTTGGGTTTTCCTACTTGCCTTGGTTCGATAGAATTCCTCAATCACTAACTTCCTTAGCACGTCTTGATTGTCCATAGAAACCACGAGTCTCGCCCACTGAAAGATTTTCCTCATTTCCACTAGTATATTTTCCTCATTGATCCAAATATTCATTTCAATACCCGTTCTCTTCAATAGCAGCTGCATTTTGTAAGCCCATACCCGCTGAGCACAGTTGTCATCCTTTTGCTCATCTTCTTAGAGACATTAATAAAATTTAGTTATGTACCTTGATGGACTCTTATATAGCCTATATAAAGGCTTACTCTGATCTGGGGACTTCCCTGGGACTCCATGACTTGGTATAGTTTTAACCTGTTTACTGGCTCACTTCAAGTCAATAAATCTAGATAAAAATTATAAGCTCAAAATTAGCTTGTATCAATTTTTCTTCTCAACAATATAACAGTTCAACTTAACCATCTATTTTTGTTTTGTTTTTTCAAGGCTTTGTCAAGATATTCGTCATTAGAGGCTTCCAAGTCTTGGTTATTAACTTCAATATACTCTATCCACTGGTAAGATATTTTTCAGAATTGTTTACCCACCTTTCCGTAACCAACTTTCTTAGCGTGGGCAGTTCCATGTTTCTCATAATAGGCTATAGCGTTTGAATAAAATAAACTCTTTCTTCATTGGATCTTTGATGGAACGGTCGGGTCTCATTTGAATGGCTAGAATTTTCAGTACCCTTTTGCTTTTTATTCTCCTATTTTCTCTTAATTTTCAAGTCTTCTTTCTGATCAAGGGCGCACCCAGGATCAAAACTAGAGAGGGGAAGGGCAAGCCGTAGTCAATCAGGATGACATTTCAGCGCGAAACAGAAGAATCAAACTTGAATTTTAAGAACATTACTTATAATTGTTGCAATGCTTTATTGGCTATTACAATTATTAGTGTTTGCTTGAACACTTTTTTTTATTTAATTAATTTTTTTTTTACTTATAGAGTATTGTTTTTGAGTTGATAGAATGAATATCTAGGATATCTATGTATGATTGTTTTATATGTAGTGTTCTTGTTTCAGGTTGCTTTTTGACATTCTTCACTAAACTACAGGTTTTGTCTTATCCTATTTAAGTCTGAGATTTCTTCAGCTCCTGTTTATGACTTGTTAATCATATATTTTCTACTAGCTTCTCTTTAGATTGTTATTGATAGGGTATTTGGGTTTTTGAGCCTTCTAGTTCTGTAGTACTTTATCTATTGTGTTGTCTTGTATGAGACCTAGTATTAGAAATTCTTCCTGTTATTTCAGCAATACTCATGGCATTCTTCTAAAGACCACTGTAGTGCAATGGTTCACCTATTTCTATGTATTTTTAGCGGATTTGAGTTATACCACATACTTACGTAATCCATGTCCCTTTGGTGTTCTCCAACTTGTCTTATGCTAATCCATTAGATGAGGCAAAACTTTTACCATCGTCATAGCAGGGTATAGTGTAAATTATAAGCACCAGTTGTGGGGTGTTATAATAATAAGAAATTATAATATGCGCTAGAGACATTGACTTGCTAAACTGTAGGTTAACTCTATTTTATTACTGATTTAAAATTGTTGCATATTAATATTAACTTGAAAATGCTCGCTCGATTAAACTTGGATAAGGACTTCATTAAATTTATTAAACATTAGTGGTTTTACTATTATGTACTGGTTTGGAATCGTAATCAATTATTGTTTGATGTTGCATAAAATATACCCAAATGGAATGCACAAAACTAAGACAAAAAACAATAGATACTCTACCTTGAGTGTTTCGGTCCATAAGTGAACAATTCAATATCAGGGCTACGGGAGGAATTGCACAACTGATAATATCAACAACTACCTACTTGAGGGGCCATCTGTTTTAACCGGTAGTTATAATAAATAAATATTAAAGCTTCTAAAATTAAGTTTTATTGTATTCCGCCTAGTTCGTGCAGCACAAATCTACAGGTTAGTCACTATATATAGCACGCTATGCAAAAGGTCGGGTCAATAAAAAAACTAGTGTTCCTTGTGGAAGCATAATAATAGTGAAATTTTCAATAATGATGAGTTAAGAGTTGACCGTGAATTATATATGAGAAGATAATTGAAGGCCAGAGTTGCAGGCCTTCGCCAGGGCGAAGAACAAGACGACAAGGTAAAAACCATAATGAATGAAAGGAAATACAGAATAACTAGAACCATAAGATCCTCCTCACAAAACTTTAAAATCTTTCCATATCAATTAGTGGTTCCTCTCCTTCTTGTTCCATCGTTAAAAACAGTTATCATTCCGAACAAATCTCCATCCTTCCCTTTTTTCTGACACGAGGTGTTCCTCACTTTCTCCAACCCTTTTCTCTCTTTATATTTACCCCCTGGATCTTCCTGATTCCATTCACCATTCACAATACCACTTATACACTGACGATCTCTGAATCTACATAGCCTTCCATCCCTCCGAGATACTTGAGGCCATCTAAAGGATATAAGATGAAATAAACAGCATTAACGAATAGGCGTTAAAAACAACTTGAATGCTGGAAAAATCAGGGCCATTCTTATTGATTCCAAGCGCCTCCTTTATTCGCTCCTTTTTCCTAGGACTATCCGTTTTAGGATTATTCCCTTCCGTTTCCTTAACAACCAATCGATTCACTTCCACCTCACAATAAAAAACCTTGGAGTCACCTTCGATCAACACCTCTCCTAGAATAATTATGTTTCCCAGATCACCCGCAAATCCATTACTGTACTTAAACAATACCTACTATTCCGTTCCTCGGCATCCTTTTATGTTTTCCCTCACTTCGACTACGGTTCCTTGGTTTACGGAGGGCCAAGACTACTATCAGCAGCTAATTTATAACAAGCTAATTTTGAGTTTATTATTTTTATATAGATTTATTGACTTGAAGTGAGCCAATAAACAGGTTAAAACTATACCAAGTCATGGAGTCCCAGGGAAGTCCCCAGATCAGAGGAAGCCTTTATATAGGCTATATAAGAGTCCATCAAGGTACATAACTAAATTTTATTAATGTCTCTAAGAAGATGAGCAAAAGGATGACAACTGTGCTCAGCGGGTATGGGCTTACAAAATGCAGCTGCTATTGAAGAGAACGGGTATTGAAATGAATATTTGGATCAATGAGGAAAATATACTTGTGGAAATGAGGAAAATCTTTCAGTGGGCGAGACTCGTGGTTTCTATGGACAATCAAGACGTGCTAAGGAAGTTAGTGATTGAGGAATTCTATCGAACCAAGGCAAGTAGGAAAACCCAAGGGCACTAAGCCTAAACAAGTGTATCTCAAAAACCTCTTAATTTATATTTTGGCCGAAGAGCGCATGTTTAGGACATGAGCATTTAGATATATATTCCAAAACAAATTCCTTAGCATTTTCATCATGTTTTAATTATTTAATGATTTTTTCGTTGTTTCAAAATAAGATAAAATGTGGAATAATGTAAAAATATTACTAAGTATGAAAATAAGTAAATAAATACACGTTTTGTACTTAGAAGGACACTGCATATAAAGAGGGTGGCCGTTAATAAGTTTTTCCCACTATAGTATAAAACACAATATAGGGCGGGTGACCATTCAAGTTTCCTTTGCAACGTTAATATGAGGGGCGTTGCTACAACAACTAAAATTAGAGAAAAATCTAAAAAGTTCTCACAGTTTTGACCAGATTTCGCGATTTACCAGGGGCTGAGTATTTCATAAAATGCTCTCTTTTCTTAACATTTTTGGAAAATTGGATTCTCTTTATAGTATTCTTAAGACATTAAGAAGAATAACATCTTATGTTATTCTAAACTAACAATGTTATCTAACATACAATGTTTTACAGCAAATTTCGCAGTCTGAAGTAGGTTCACAAATCCATAAATAGATGGCGATACTATAAATATCAGCAATAGGACAGCTGCGGTTCAAGACGGACCCGCCTGGCATAGTCTATTGGAGTAGGTCCAGGCTAGGTGTGAATCACTTGTCACTCGGGTGTTGAGAAATCAATGAATGAAATATTTAACGCAAACATTTGAGATCATGAGGAGATGCCCAGTGGAGTGATAAATAACGATACACTAATAAGTATAACTTATTTTATTACCCATTTGTTTATCATTACTGATTTTGTTCTCGATGTTGAACGCTGTGGTAGTGGACATAAATAGAATGTTTTTACTGTTTAATTCTTAAATAACTAGCCATTTCTTAAAAGGGAATGATCGACTGATTGGTCGAATAGATGCAAAGACAGCCGAAAACCTGCTCGACAGTGAGGATGCTGAGGTATTAAGGCAGCAGTCGTCTGTAGGGTGAAAATAAATATCTTCTATGAAATTCAAGCGGAAGAGGAAACACCCTGGAACGTGATCAAGGCGAGATTGAAGAAGGCATTTGGAGGAGGACGATGGACCCCAGAAGAAGACATATTTATGATGATTAGGGAGACAAATTGGTTATCAAAAATGAATGAATTTGAGGACATTTTTTTTAATGAAGGAGATTTACTGGGTGCAACAGGAGGGACAGTACAAGAGATTCCGCTAAAACAAGAATGAGTGACGTATGTTAAAGAACGACAATACCCACAGGCGCTCTAGAAACACATCAGAGAGGAAATTGAAAACTTAAGAAGACAAGGAATCATTGTGGACAATACGTAACCTTATAATAGTCCGTTGTGGGTGGTGCGGAAGAAACCTACGTCAGGGGAGAACGGGGAGAAATATAGAGTGGTTATCGATTATTGGAAGCTCAACCATAATACCGTCAATGAAAAGTATCCGATACCAAGGTTTGAGGACATCCTTGACAGACTAGGAGGAGGTAAAATCTTTAGTACCATAGACTTGAAAGCATGGTATCACCAGATTTATATAAACCCAGAGGACCAACATAAAACGGCTTTTACTTTTGAAAGAGGGCACTATGAATTTACGAGGATGCCGTTCGGTCTGAAGAACGCTCCCATTACATTTTAAAGGTTAATGGACAAATTTTTGAGAGGTATAGATGAATCAGTATGCCAGATTAACATGGATGACCTACTGGTGTTAGGTAAATCGGTAACAGATCATATGAAACACTTAAACAGTGTTTTTCAGAGGATGCGAGAAATTAAACTAAAACCTGGCAAGGAAAACGTTTGATGACCGAAGGGAAACGTCTGGAGTTGGAAGGTAGTTAGCTAGAGGGAATGGACTCCAGATGAAGAACAGCAATCGGCCTCACCAGAGAACTAGAATAGGGAGGAAACGTTGAAACGATAAAAGACCGACGGAAAGGGAGAAAATTCAGAACATTATCTACAATAAGAGGTACCAGATTATTTGGAAGACTAAAACCACAGATTGCTGAAGATGGAACATAGCAAGTACTACTGCCGTACTTGCTCATCATATCATTTCGACTGTCTGGTCACAACCTGATGTTAAAGAGGATCAAATCTATAGAGCGCTAAAAGAAGCATCCAACCCCGGTAAGATCCACCATTTATATGTTGGAAACGCAACGGTATGGGAAAAGATCCCTTCCATAGCCGGTAGAATAAACTATGGAATATGGAGAACGGAAAAAAAATGGCGTAGATCGATCGTTTATTCGATGCACGACGATGATTGATACCCTGCGAGACCCCGAACATCAAAAGAAGTTGTAGGATAGAAAAACTAATCATCTTGGGCAGAACGAGACTCTACAAACATTGCGGCGCAAATATTTCTGATGGGGCATGAAACTATCCAAGATATTCTTGGGAATCTCGAGGTGTGCCTCAGTACGAATTATGATCGGCACCCACTCCGTGCGGTCATCGATGTTTAGTAAGGTGGCCATGGTATATCTAGTACAGGAGAGATCAGCGGAGGCTTTTTTACGAGCCCTTCAGACATGGTTCTTTAGTGCGTGTTCGTGTGAAACGAAAAAGATATATATGTAACGATAATTACGTTCTTTATTCTTCAATAGAACAATATTTACACTTCATATATTACAAAACATTTATAATTTTCAGATAACAACACACGTTCTTTTTTAATTAATTCATTGTAATTGATCATATGGCGAGAGGTTTCAAATGGGTTTGCCACTAAAACAAATGTAAAATAATGTAACTTTAAATGAATTATAATTAAAAATATATTTAAAAGAAATATACTAAAGATATAGAAATGTTAATAATAATTTCGACAGTGGCAAACCCATTTCAAATACTCTCTTTGCAAACGTCAACTATTGCCGCTGAAGACGTTAAACATGCCACTACAGTTCCAATTCTATGTCGTGTCAGACAGAATTTCTTCCGACAGTGGAAGAGAATTTGACAACATAAGCATCAGAGAGGAAATGAGAATATTGGTAGTGGTGTAGCACCTCAACACCACGCAACATCCAAAAAGACGAGGAGAGATAGGACGGGAACTGGACCCTGATGACACGATGGAACGGACAGTTGCAGCATACAACCACTCCATACACACAGTCACGGGATTCGAGTGCCACAACATAACTTGAAGTCCGAGACCTAATGGATAAAATAAATATTGGGCGGTAGTATATAGGAAAGTGGGAACTAATAGAGGAAAAGAGCTGCAGAGGTATGAGGGTCCATTCAGAGTCATCGTCATTTGAGAAATTGAAATTCACCAATGAACGGTAAATACAACCAGTTGATTAGATGCAGCCACAAAAATAAAATAGAAATATAAGTGATTTAAAAAATAAAACGTAAAAAAAAAACCATGTGCAATGAGCGCAATATCTAGGATTAAAGGGATTTTGGAGTTACATATCTTTTACACTAATCCTCCTGATTATAGCGCATTAGAAATATTAAAAAACATTCCTCAATATTTTTCTCCTATTCAGACTTAAAATACAATTTTAGCCTCGAAATAACATCCAGTTCGGTCTGATTTCGGTTCGATGCCCTCCTGGAGTATGGTTTTCCCAAAAGTCTCTATAAATAAATGTAAAACATCTCACCTTTGGATAGTGCGAGGTAGCCGTCAGACTTTGGTAACCGAGTTTGTTAAGGGACCATTTTGATAACTTCGTGTCTGGAGAACGAATCAAGCCTTGATGGGTTTTGTTATGTGGCAGTCCATAATGAAAACTCGGGCTCCCCACTTTGACTAGAATAGGTTGATAAATACCCGTATACCAAAAATGTCCAGGTAGGAGATAAACAAAAGAAGAAGAAAATCCATGAGGGACTGTCAAAAAAGACCACTAGGTCCACTTCCCCAACAATACCAGAGTTGGTTAGTAAAAATCGGCGAGATTCTTAATGAACTAGACGGCGATAGGAAGTGAATATTCTTCTTTTTCTTCGTCCTTCTTCTCTTAGATGGCCAGGACAGGGATTAAAATGAGGAATTCAGTAGTTACCCAAGCTCTCAGAGACAGCTCTAGCCCAACTCAACAATTTGAAGAAGTAAAGGCTTTTCAATAATGTCCCCAGCACGAATCTGAAAATGGATACAGGTCCCTCCGTTTGTTGTAGCATTTGTGGCTGGTCTATCAGTTCACTAGTCTTTTGGGTACTTGGTGCTTATGCGCTACAGGAAAATATATTTCCTAAGTTCATCAAGAATGTCCTTGCTTTCGATAACAGATACGATAAGAACGATTAATGGTTTCAGAGATTCAAGCCCCGAGATTGTTATGTTCTACTACTTTTAATCGTTTTATGGACATCTGCCTTTCATAGATTTCAGAAGCAGACTTCAAAGAGAATGCTTTGCCGCATTATTCGGCTACCCTTTTCTGAAATGGATGGTTTGAGACAGACTTGACTTTGGCATCTAGGTGTAGGAGTTTCAAATCTTTCCTGTCCTCAATTGGGGGAGGTTCCGTAAAGGCCTTTGTTCAACATAATAGTTACGTGACTTAAAAGAAGGCGTGGTCTAATGGTCACATAAGTGGTTAAGGTCATGTCGAGCTAAATTTGAATTTAAATCCCCCGCCATGGATCACATGACTGATTAGGGTTAGGTCGAAATTAAAATTTAAATTCAAATCTCCCGCCATAGGTCACGTGGCCAGTGGTTAAGATAGGGTCGCGGCAAGGGTCAAAAGTCCAAAAAGGCTCATTGTCCTGCGCCAGAATCGCCTTTTTCCCCTCTACTACAAATAACTGTTTTACATTTGCGGTATATTAGGAGAAAGGCTAAAGGTTCAGTAATTGGTATTCGTCAGATTAAGGGTCTTTGACCATTTCTTGGTTCGCGGGCAGAAACTATCCTGAGTCATTTGTATCCTATCGCTGCGAGGATAGGAGTTTGGTCTACTCCAGGGAGCGACGTTATTTGGGAATAGGGGCGTTATAGTACAATACTGCAGTTCTGATGTTGCCCTTTTAGGAGAGAGAGAGAGAAATACTTTATTTATTCATCTATGCTGCCTAAATACATTAGGTTGCTATCTCACACAGCATACTTATCAATCCGTAATCGGACATATTTACATTACACATACATGGTATAATCATAAAAAAAAGATATACAAATAATAGCAATTTTGACCTCAAATTAATATAAAAATGCTCTGTAAAGGAGAAAACTCCTGAACATTACTTGGTTATCACAATATTTTTGTAATACTGATGTATCTGATTTAGCAGAATATAGAGGCGAAACTGATACTATCAGTTGGAAACCCTTCTAGCTGCTGCTAGAACCTTACAGACCAACCTGGTATGATCTAACATACCTAGACTGTGATCATCAGACAAGTCATACTTTGATAAATGTTCATTTCTGATAAATATTTTAATTTAAATCTTTCTAAATGTATTGTTAGAAGCAATAAAGATTCCACTAAAAGCTAGCACCTTATAAGGAGCAACTTTGGTTGAGAAGAAGATGCTTAGTATCTTTTATTGGATGCCATAAATTAGCCATGTTTTCCCCAAACATGCTTGTTTCTCAATTCAAATTTGTTACCCTTTCTTTTCTGATGTCGGTGTAGAACATGCATATATTTCTATCCTACCAGTTGTCCACTTTTTGCTGTTCTGATTATATTTTTTGTCTTTGTTTAGGTCACTGTGTGTTTTTATCCAGCATTATTTGATAAGTTCTGTTTTCATTGTTCTAATTTCCTCCACTGCCTTTCTAGAAGCTTTTGTGAACCACTTCTTAGCTATTCTTTTTTCCTGAATATCTACTACTTCCAAGGCTGTTTCCTTTAGTTCTGTCACTAACATTTCCCAGTGTTATCAACCCTGTGGCCCTCCAAGTTGGAAGGTTCAAAGCACTACTGTTCATGCTTGTTTTTACATTTGTGGTAGAAATGTAATTTAAAAAAAAGAATTGACGAATAACGTAAACAGAAATAAGTTAAAATAAAATATAAATTAAAGAACATTTACATTTCGATAAACTCAAACTATGTCTTTAAAATTAACTTCTGAATAAAATATATCTAACCAATCAACTAAAACAAAATATATTAAACTATTTTTAAGTATAACAAAATAAACTTCTCAACTTATCTATACACTGAATTTTTAAAGATAATTAAAGTATTGAATAGCCAAAGCCTTCAAACCAATGGAAATATGTTACTCAATTGTAATTTTATGGGAACGTAAAATGTCAATTATACACCTGATTGCAACAAAAGAAATAAACTTACAGAAAAGTGTATGTTGTTCAACATTTTTCTCACCAGAGCAGTATAAAAATTAGTAACAATAAAATTATGAATAAATTGCCATGGATACAATTTTTAGATATTAATGGTTCATTAAGAACAAATCTACCCATGACAATTTAATTATAGTGTTATTTATAACAAATTTTTGGTCCATCTGCTCCTTATTGTTGAAATATTCACATGAAATATATTTTAATGAGTTTCCATAATGCAAATAAAAAAATACATTAAGATAATTTAATGAGATGAAAAATTCAAAAATAAATTATTTACTGTAACAAATGTTAACAATAAAGGGTATGCGAAATAATGTTGAAAATATAAGAAGATAGTCAGGGTTGCAGTCAAAATTTTTTATTTTTTTTACCGCAACCCTGACCATCTTCTTATATTTAAGTTTTACAGTCAACTATACATATATAATGTTGAAAATGTTTCTTTAAACCTTTCAGTCTTCAAGTAACAAACATATATTTCTCACACATAACATTTAAATCAATGTTTTGGCTTAAACTAAATAAATGTTTATCTATTTAAATCCATAAACATAATTTTAAATTTAACATAACTATATAATTTTCTTTAGAAAATTAGAAATTTCTTCATTTCATATATTTCTATCCCAACACATTTAAATCAGTGTTTTGGCTTAAAATAAATCAATTTTTATCTATTCATATCTAAAAACATAATTTAAAATTAAACAAAATTATCATTTTAAATTAAATTATGTTTCTAGATATTGATAATTGATTTTTTTTTAATTTTAAGCCAAAATATTGTAACAAATATTAGCACAACTCTTTTTTTATTTATTTTTTTTTTTCAATTTGAAAATATATAATTCAGTTTTAATGGCTCATTGTTCAATTAAATTCCAAAAATTACTAATTTCATACCTCTGTGTGTCTGTTGGTACAAGAACTTTTTTAGCAGTTGTAGCTTATTAAGTTCTAATGTGAGCATAAAAAATTATAATGTATTTATGTTCCATTATATGCTCACTGACTGGTTCTGTATTTTGCTTCAGTCATCAAAAGTAAGAACAATTTATCTACGATGAGTTCAATGACCCCTAAAGTGACCAACTACTATAAGCAACACATAATTATTTTGTACTACTTTAATCATTCTTATCAACAGAATACTTAATTTACATAAATAATAGATAACTTAGAACAACTTCAAACCCCATTCACTCATTAAGAGACTGGGAATATAATTCTAAAAAATTTGCTTTCTTGGCTATAAAATAATGAATGATACATAAATATACAACATAAATAAATATGTATAATTACTTATATACTTATTTTCAATTATTAATTATAAAAGACTATTGACAAATCTAAAGAATTAAGAATTGAACTTAAATATAACTTTAAAAGAAATTTCATTAACAGAATATTAATAATATTTGTTTATTCTTAGACAAGTCCCTTTAGAATAATATATCAGAAAATACAAATTGGGCTTTAGTGCCTTAGAGTAAAATTTTATGTTACTTTCAATATTTCAAATTTTGAATAATCTTATTTGCAATTATTAATTAAAAGAGGCTAGTAACAAATTTAAACAATTTACAATTTAACTTTATAATAAATTGTATTAACAGAATTATAGTAATGATAATCTGGTTCATTATTTATTCTTGGAAAAGTCCATTTAATAACAGAAAACAAAAATTGCATGTAAGTACCTAAGAGTAATATTTTGTCTAATTCTAATATTTCAAATTTTTAATAATCTTGTTTATTATTATTAAATAAAAAACCTAGTAATATAATTAAACAATTTAGAATTTAACTTAAGCATAACTTTATAAGAAATTCAATTTACAGTTTATAATAATATTTGTAACAAATTTATTAACTAATGTTCTTTATTTATTCTTGTACAAGTCCCTTTAGAATAACACAAAACAAAATAAAAATTGGCTTTAGTGCCTTAAAGTAAAATCAAGTTTGCCAAGTACATAGGTCAGTATAAAGCTTTCTTACTGTTTTTATTTTTCTGTAGATCGATCTTGTCCTAGAGATTTCTGTTAGCTAGGTAACTAACTATATTTCAAGATTAATGATTTGCTGTTTGAGAGTAAACTCTAAGTGGGGCGAAACTTTGGTTAACAATAAATAGTTTTCTTTTACTATTTTGATACCTTTATTGACTGCCACCCGGACTATCTTCCTCCAATTTTAATTTTATTCTACGTACGTCAAAAAAGGAGAAAAAAAAAATAGTAAAGCTGCATTAGATTAAGAGAGAACATATGACAAAAAAAAAATAAAGTATAGAAAGAAAAAACAAAAACAAAAAGAAAATCATAAATTACTATAGTTTAAGTTCTCGAATATACCTAAATTTTACAAGATTTAAAAAATTGTCTGCCTAGATTTAAGAATGTTGTGTGTTTAGCAATCCAATACAGCTGGGTAGCACAACTTTTTTTAAAAAAGTTTTTCTTTCTCCTTTATCAGAGAGAAATTTTTCAAAGAGGTAAGTGAAAGCAGTTAATATAATTTCTCCAATATTTCTGCAGCTTTGAGCAGAATCAGACCAGCTGTTTTCAAAATATAGGTGCATTAATAAAAATAAGTTTGTGCATGTTTAGGGGAAACAATTAAATTAAATTTGAGGAAAATGATCAGGAAACATGTAGTTACTATTTCACATAATCTCTGATAATTTTATACAAATTGGATAAATGGTATGATTGCTTATGCCTACACATAAATTTGACTACAAAAAGACAGAAATGGAACTAAATTTGTTTCTTGATCTCTAAAGTATCAAGTGTGAGTGAAGATTTTTGATTGTGTAGACAAATTTTTTTAAATTTCCTGTACAAGTATGAAGCTTCCCTACCTTCAAAGTAAGTTGTCTATAGGATTCCAGCATAATTACACATTAATAAAGGCAAACTAAGCATAACAACAGTTCCTTTTCTAAAATATGTTTTAAACTTTATATAAATCTCAAACAGTGAGAGATGGATTTTATAAAATCAATATCAAGTCCAGGAAAATGCTTTACATAATTTCAATTTATTGTTACTGTCAGTGACTTATATATTAGAAATGGGCAATCTACTCACAAACCAATTAAATAAAGTAGTGAGAGATCATTGGTTCAGAATAAAAGTTGTATATTATCACGAAATAAAATTCATCAATCCTTAAGAATTGATTAATAGAAAGAAAATCAGACTCAATTAAAATTATAATAAAAACTAGAATTAAAATTTTGTATTATTAGGATTAGAGTTCTAAAAAATAATGTATCTCAAGTAAGTCTAACTTTTGGAGAAAAAAAAAGGGTAATAATTCACCTCTCTAATCCTATTCCAAGAGGTTTCTCTTTGTCTTTTATGAGAAAATATGGCAAGTTCTATTTTAAATTTAAATATACTATTTCCATCAATATTTACAGATGAAATTCAAGTATTTAGTTTTAATTATGAATCTAGAAAAAAAAGAAAATACAAAGACATGATTTAAAGTATATTTAATATTCCTATAAAATGCATACAGCAAATGTTTTATTTAACAATAATAAAACTAACAATGATTGGATTGAGCAATAATTAAATAGATTATAAATGCTTCTTAAGTAATAAATGTCATACTGATATGATAATGAAATTTTAATGTCTTCAGTTGGCACTTTTTAAAAAAAATAAATAGGCACAATACTTAGCTTCAAATCAGACATTATTTTTAGAATTATAAAATTGTATGATATGTCAACTACTGACTAATCTAAAAGAATAAAATGGTGTATCTTTCTTACAGAATCAAGCAAAAAATAACAAATGTCGACTTATACAAAATACAAATTCAATTATTTATTCTTATAGAACCAAAGAAAAAAAAAAATAACTCATACATAAAAATTAACCCAATATAATTTGATAATTATAAATATTCAGTCAGCAAAGACACTTAATTAGCAGAAGATATGTATGTTTTCCTCCATACAAAGGCACATGAAACAAATACTTAGCTTAAGAATAACCTTTGTAAATTTATGAATTAAAAACTCAAAAAATAAGGTTACTTAATTCTATAAAATAATTGACATATATTTTGTTAATTTTCAAAGAATGTCATCTACAGAGCTGAATACTATGCATTTGATTTTCTAATCTGACATATGACAAAAGTCAATTCTTTCCCATTTTTGCAATCTCGTACAAATACGCAGCCAACAATTTTGTCTGGAAAAAATAAAACGTATTGTAAACATGTAAATAAATCAGATTTTTTATTTAATATGGTAATAAAAACTGAATTGAAATATTTAATGTTTGTATAATACACAACACTTTAAATTGAACATTAATTAATATTACAACAAAAATTATGAAACAACTTGTTCTGTCACTCTGAATTCAACTATAATTATTCTAACATATCTAATAAAATATAATCTAAATTATATAAAATCTAGGTTTAGAGCCAATTTGAGTAATATCAATTTTAAGTTAGTTTCCCTGTATGTGTGGGTGTTTTAAGTTTGTTATTTAATTGCACATAATAACATATAAATAGATTTTGGTAAAATTGCATTCATTAATTATGTTAAACACAGATGGATATGATACTAAATATAGAAAGCTTCTGTAACCTAAAATAAGTTAATAATAATAAAAAATATGAAGAGACTTAGAGGCATTCAATCTAAATTAAAAGTTGAAATTAAAAACAGTCAACCAACAATCAAATAAAGTTAAGATACCTTTATTAGTTTTACTAACAAAAAAATTTACATAAAATAAAGCTATTATAAATTGGAAAACTGACAGGTCTTTTCCAATTAACAGTAGAAAATGCAGCAGATACACCTTAAGATTTTGCTATGGAGACCATTTAGATGTTTTTGTACTCTTTGAAACTGAGCTGGCTTTCTATTAATCCAAGTTAATCTTTTACTTTATGTTTCAGGATCACCTCTTCATATACATCATCAAACCATTAATTATCGGAGTATCTTGTCTTTGCTCAACACACTAATTTTGCGATATCGGTCAACCCAACTTTGAAACGCCAATTACCAATTTATTTTACTTAATTTTAAAAATGTGACGTGGTGTAAGCATCTCACAACTTTGAGTTGAATTTAATCTTAGCTTGTTTCAGAAGAGATATTTCTATATTATTCACTGTGGTAATACTTTCCTGTACTAATTTTCAATTATTCAATGATAATGTGTTATAGAATCAATATTAAAAATACTAAGAATGATTTTGTGGAGTTATCCTGTCAACTGAAAGGATCATATATAGGTAATGAAAAAATTAATTATCTAATCAGCATGGTTACAAAAATATTTATCAGGTGAAAAAGGAATCGCTAAACAGTCAAATTTATGTTAGAACATGCCTTTTATTTATGGATTTTTTCCATTATTCATTACCTTTCAAAACTTTCCATGTTACATATTAATGTTTCTAAAATCTTTGGCTTTCTGATAATATTTAATACGTTTATCTTACTATTCCTATTTCCGGAAATGTTTTTTCAACCTAGAAATGCTTTTTCTCTTATCTCCTTCAGTAAATAATCAAATCCTTTCATAGTTGATATTTATCCATTTTTCATTACTAATAAAAATATGAGATGGTTAACTATTTCGAACAAATAAAATTAATGGTAGCTCAAAGAAAATTCAATATTTAAGCCCTCTCAAACTATTTCAATGAGGATAAGACCTAGCTGATATTAAAAACTTTTAATTTACATTTATATACCAAATTATATCAATATCATTAGAGCTTTTTTTTTTTTTTTAGAAAATTAAAATAATGTGAAAAATTGATTCTATTAAGAGGTACTTACTGGTTGATTATAGCAAAAACAATGCTATCACATCCCAGGTATATATGGGCCTTAAATATATAATTTCAGATTAATATGAATGAATTTTCATTTTTGAGCTAGGCTGTTCAGAGATCCTTGAATTGTTTTGTGAGACTTAGTTATTTAGATTACAATAGACCTCAAAAGCTATTTCCATAAAAAACTTGAATTAAAATTTTTTTCACGATCGCAAAACTTCCCCATATTATCTATTTCACACATAGGTAAGTGAGAGTAAAAATTAAAAGAATTCTTTGGTTAATTGAAAAAATTATTTAGAACTATTTCACAGTTCAACTGTTGTTTCATTTAGAAATCCCAATGGCATCATATTTTGTGATCCACAAAATTATAGCCCATAAATTAATTACTATTGTACTGCACACAGTAGCTTCAGCTGTAAATGCTATTTAGCTAACAGTAAGAATACAGAGCACCACAGGCCTTGATAAACTGTACCTAAATATTTTATATAAATTAATACCACTTTTTTAATTCAATAATATAATTAAAAACATATCAACATACCCCTTGTATATAATTCCTACGGTCAAGTTTCTCATTTTGAGAATGTGCACCATCATCACAAGCACCAATCGGTATTAGGATAACACTCTTATCAGTAACTTCCTATTAAAAAAAGAGCATTGTATCAGTTAATTTTTAATACAATATAAATAGTTACAATTTTTTAAAAATTAATTTATACTTCCATTTAATGAATGAATAAATTACTTCGATATTTGCAGGTTAGTGAAACAAATAATTTCAATTTTAAATAATTAAATAAAATTTTAAAACAAAAACTGATAAAACTTGTGGAAATTTATCTATGACCCATAATAAATAAAACTGTTAAAAAAGTACAAGTCCAGTCTGGGATATTACAGTCCTATCTAAGAATGCACTAAAGAGTCTACTTATATCTGTTCTAAAGATTTTTCTATGAAACTCTTTGCATTATTTTTATCTTTGAACTAACCTATTGAAGTGATTTAACCAATTTTGAACATTAATATTCAAAATAGTGTAGTGATATTTTACGTATCTTGTAGAATGAAATAAAAAAATAATAATTGTTGTCATGAACACAGCAAGAGACATTGGAAATAGGACAATAAAATGTGGATATTATGAAAATATAAAAAAAGTTGATTAATATCAAAAGTATGGATAAAATATCATTATTTTGACTATAAAAGAAAATGTATATGTTTTATATATCGAGTTTCTCATTTTGAGAATGTGCACCATCACAAGCTGTAAAAGCTATAATTTATTTCGTAAGTCTGAATTAAGAAGTATTTATGATTTATAACATTCCTTTGAACTATAGGGTTATTAGACATTTTAAATAACATATTAATGCATTGTGTTGATAAATAACGTTTAGTCAATCATATCTATGTATATTGAATATTTCGTAATTATAAGTTAAAAATTTGTATATTGGATAAATAGGATGATTTTAGTTAAGAAAACAGAACAATGCTGCCTATATTAAAAAAGCAGCAATTGTCATGCACTTGTAATTAATAATGTACACCAACAATACAAACTTCTAAAACTTGTTATTTTACTTATATAAAGTTAATTAAGTTTATTTAGACACAAAAATAAATTAAAAATTATTTTTAAATGTAAAAAGACAAAAAGTGATAATAACAAAGAAAAGACTTCCATTTGTTGGAGTATTTAGCCAATACATAAAGAAAGGCAGAACTAGACAGTCTCTTTTATGAACTCCAAGTAACAAGTCAGGTCTAAAAAGTTGATTTATTTTTAAAATATAGTGAGTGTTTTTGATAATTTATAAAATTACTAAAAGTCAAATATCATAATTTTGAATATAAGAAGATGGTGAGGGTTGCGGTAAAAAAAAAGAAGAACAAATAGTTTAAAACTATTCTTCTTTTTTTGATCGCAACCCTGACCATCTTCTTATATTTAAATTTTTAATTTTTACTTCTATCTTCAAAATTATTATTATAATATTCATGTTGAATTTTGAACAGGGTAAAATTACTTTATCATTTCTTCATCATAAGGAGAAAAATCATATGACTTAA
>NW_027113517.1:603495-628977 GCF_000696795.3 Halyomorpha halys
AATAATTTTGAAGATAGAAGTAATCAGTGAAATGTTTATTTAAATTTAATAAGTGATCATTATCCAATAAATACAATAACTTTCAAACTAGAGTATTTAAAGATAATTCAAGTGAAATAGTGAAATGGAAAATTATTAAGACTCAACAAATATGTACTTCAATTGGAATAACAACAATAAAATATTTTACGACATTTATACAAATTTTATATTTTTTTATCTTATGTTTAATTTATATTTGTTTTATCATTTAAATTTTTAGTTTTTATTTGTTTATATAAAATCTTGAATTTCTTATATAAATAAATTTTGTTTTCTCCTACAATTCAAATATTCTGAGAATTAATTAGCAATAAATATATACTTTTAAATTAAAAAATTTTGAAAGATAAAAAGTTTTTAATTAGATTAATATTTACTATAGATAATAATACTGCAATAATATTAATTTTCAATTTTAGTTTTCATTATGTGTTATTTAAGAAACAATAAAAACGTGCAGTCAGATCCAGTTGTGTTTTCAATATTTTAAATAAACCTAATTTTGATATAATTCAAGTATATTGAAGATTTTTCAAATCAAATCAAATGATATAAATAATAGAAACATCAAAAATAAAAATATAACATTATAAATCATTTTAGAAGTTTCAAAAATAAACACAAGATATTTAAAGAAAATGTAAATCAAGTGCCTGAATAAATAAAGAGAAAACATAAATTAATTAATTTTTCTATAAAATAAATTTTAAAAAACAGCAATAGATAATACCTGAAAAGTAAGAGTGATAGGTATGGAACCTCCTTCTCGGGTCATATCTGGTGCTGTATTATACACTCTCTTGGTAGCTCTTATTGCAGCTTCATAATTAGAACATTTTGGGTCAGTAACCCATGCTTTAGCACCATGGACCATTGAAACCTAATTATTTCAATCAATTATTGATGGTCCTTTCTGTACTTTTATTTTTAAAAAGAAGATTAAAATAAATAATTTAATAGTTTTACTTTGAATTTGTTCCAACTTCCTCTTTTGGCCCATTCCTTTGTCAAATATTCAGAAACAGCCCTCTCTACAACTACAGGATCTTGATTTGGTACAATTCTTATTGAAAATTTTCCAACCACTTTTCTAGGTATGACTGTTTTTGTTCCAGGATCTGAGAAACATCCTTCCATCCCATGGATACTAAGAGAAGGGAATCTCCAACGACTCATTAGTAATTTCGTCTGTAAATAAATTTAACTTAAATTATCAAAATTAAATAACCAATCAGTCAATAAATAAATTAAGAAGATATTTATTAACAATAGTCATTTACACAAATATATATCTTGGATGATATGAAAATCTTGTGATTATAATGTGGTGGCAAGATTGTTAATGTCTTCAGCAGCAATAGTCGACGTTAGCAAAGAGACTGTTTGAAATGGGTTTGCCACTGCCAAAACTATTGTCAACACTTTTATTTTTCTAGTATATTTCTTTTAAACCTATATTTATTTATAATTAATTTAATGTACCATTATTTTATATTTGTTTTAGTGGCAAACCCATTTGAAACCACTCGTCATATGATCAATTAATTAACTAGGTGTGTTTTTGGTATGTCTAAAAAAACTGAATATTAGTTGAATCTGTTGTTTTATGTCAAGTATAAACATCGTTGTTTAGAATAATAAAGAGTGTACCTAATGATTCCAGTTTATCATTACAATTGGAACACGCAGTAAAATAAAATTAACTATTAAAATAATAAATAAGAAGAAGAGATGAGGTCAGGGTTGTGGTCAAAAAGAAAAAAAGAACAAAAATAGTTAACAACTCTTTATTTACCAATGTTTCGCCCCACTTTGCTGAGCTTCATCAAGGTTGTTCCAAGTTGATAGCTTGGAGGACTTTTCAACAATCAAAGCTATAATATATATCAAGCTATCAACTTGAACATCCATGATGAAGCTCTACAAAGTGGGGTGAAACGTCAGAAAATAAATATTTGTTCTTTTTGACCACAACCCTGAAACCTCTTCAACTTTTGAAAAGTTAAAGGAATGTTCACAAATTCTTAACTGGCAAACAGAGTATGAATAGACAACTAATGGTATCTTAAGTCGGACCATGAATCTAGAATTAGTCATATTTCAAACCTTTCTGAAATTTTAAACAAATCATTAATGTCTCATCACATTATCAATGAATGTATGACTGAATTTAAACTGAATGGAAAAAGTAATTTATATATATCATATATCAAGTCCTTCAAGAAACAACCTCAAATCCAACAAGAAATTTACTATCTATAAAAACTAATAGATAATTCTTTATAAATATTGGTAATAAAATAATGTTATTTTCCACAATTCTGAGCTCAAGGGCCCTGCAACTACAATTGTTAAATTAAGTAAAACTTACTTAGAGAAAGTAATTAAATACCTAACAGTAACAATAATTAATATCTAGAGAGTAGAATAGATAAATAAAAACACATTAATAACCTTATCTTCCTTATGTAAGAGGCTTGGTGAACCAAGTTCTGTTTTATAATCCAAAACACTGAAATCAATTTCTTGGTACTGACGTCGTTCATCATCAGTTATTGGAAGAACATCATTATTAATGTTAGGAATAAGTATTGTACCATCTTTGTCTACTAATCTGCTTAATAAATAAACCATGTCAGACATAGCTTCATTTCTAGAAAAAAATAAATAAATACATGAGACTCGCACATTAGCAGTAAAACTTGTTGGATTCTGGTGTTAACAATTTTATTATTTAAAGATTAGCAAATGGAATTTGATTGAGGGAAATCTATCTTTCATTCATTAATTCATTATAATTCATAAGAAAGAAATTTTATGATAGCTAAAGTTAAATAATTTAGACTATAAAATTTCTAAATGACAGAAAACTACATGAAAAGTAGTGCCCATCTGGAAATAAACTGACCTTTGTCAGTGTTCAAGTTTAACTTGAATTTTTAATTTATTTTTGTTTATTCCCTTCCATTTCTGATATATGGGATAGTCATCCTATAGGTTACAACATTATTCTAACCAGAGTGGGCAGGTTGAGTTTTCATTCCATGGGCCCTCACGAAATTAGAAAATAAATCAGATTATATAGTTTTTGTTGCTCTACATAGAAGAATTTAAATCAAAATTATTATTTCGACAGAAAACAACTAACTACTGACATTGTTTTTTCAACAGCCAGAGTAAGCTACTTGCTTTACTTTCTATAAACTTACACTAGTTGCTCTGGCCTTGAAGAACACCTACAATTATGGCTGAAATATTGCTTTAGTCACAGAAAAAATTATTAATTTTGTTGATATTATTTTTAAGTTTCAAAGTAAATAATTACCTTGATTCACTATCACTACAGCATAACATACTTGATTTCCTAAATCTTTTAAATATTATTATAGCTTACAAATTGAAAATTTAACTTGATCACTTTTATCATTAACTAGATGATAAGTTATATTGTAGTTAGTAAGTTTTATAATTATGACAATTCTAAGCAGTGTATTGTATAAAAATTATGTCTATATACAATATGAAAATTTTAAAAAGGGTAAATAAATGGAAAAATAATATAAAAAGTGTATATTAGAATACATAAAGATTTAAATAATATTATTGTTATTTCCCTTCATATTTAATGTAAACTCATGATTGCTCTCATCACTTCTATCTCATTTTTTCATTTATTTCTCCTAATTTATTTTTAATATTTTATTTTGTTTTAAATACAGGCTACTAGATAAATAAAAAATATGTTTAATTATCACACGTGATAAAAGAAAATCTTTTAAAATTCAAAAGATGATGTGCATTTATTTACATTAATCAAAACATCTTAACTCAAGCTGTGATACCTCATAAATGTGAAAAATCAATAATACATTTGTTACAATCATACTAGAAACTTCTCAATAAATATTGTGTAGGATACCTATATATATATATATTTTTTTTTTTGCTGACTTGGAGAATTCATTTGAAATGTCTCCAGAATGATGCATGAATTTTTATTTAAACGACATAAAGATTTTTCAGACTAGCAAGATACCACAACTTACGATATATTGTTCGAAATATGCATTCAATATTGTGAATTGTTTGTCTTTTTGATATATATTGTTATCAGGATTAATATACTTTTTTCACATTCTACCAGACATTCTATCATTTACAGAAACTTTAATTGATTTTACAGGAAAAGGGTCATCTAAGTACAGATAAAATTGGACTACAAACAAATATTACATAGCTTTATTTACTCAGAGTTTTGAAAAGAAATGAGTACTTCAAATATAATTAATTACACTATCATTGATTGATCAGGTATCACTGTTGTTGAAAATTTAGTGTTGTGTAATAAAGAAATGATTTGAAGTGGTTTTCAATAGCTTAGTTACAGTTATTGTTATCATGTGACATTTCTAAGGATAATGATAATCAAATATTAGTTACTAAATAAGAAACAATTAATTGATACTTTCACTAACTTTTGTTTACTTGGTATTTAATTAAAAAATATTTAAAATCTAAATACGACAAATTCTTTCATTTGTTTTAGTTTTCATAATTTTAAATGATCTATTCAACTTCATTTAACCCTGAAAATTATAATTAAATAATTATATACATTAGTTAAGTAAAATATTTTTAATTATACATGGATATAATTATGCTAAGCCATAGCAAGTTAATATAATCAGTTTTTAAATCAAATAAATATTTCATTAATGGTTTAAATGTAATTTTATTAAATTATGCCATAGTTTAGCTATTTGGATATTTCAATATTATTCGATGGTACAACAATTTACAAATCAAAAGGTTGATAGAACTAAATAAAATTATCAACACAATTTTTAACAGTTAAGAAAGCTTTTGAAAAAATAAAATCAATTTTTAATAAATGAGATAAATTCATAATTTTTTTTTTTATATCCAAGGATATAGTAATAGCAAAAATTCGAAGGTATTCTATTTGTCTTCCACTCCATTATAAGGTTTGAGCTGTGTTGGTACAAATAACCTTAGGACTGAGTAACCCAGACCCATAAATAATTAGCTAGATTATAAACACACCCTGATCAAATATCTTAATACAAAAAAGATTAGCTAAAAATTACAAGTCACTAACATTAAAATTACCTAAATGGTAAATAAATAAAAATAAACTTACACGGTTCCTCCATAAACTCCACTATGTAGATCTTTACTTGCACATGTAACTTCTACAAAAAAGTAGCACAGTCCCCTTAAACCATAGGTCAAACAAGGCTTGTTTTTTCCTAACCAATAATTATCAGATATACATACATAATCAACATCATGAAAGAATGATTCCTTCCTTTGCTTCAATAAAGCTTCAAGCCCTTCGCTTCCACTCTCTTCCATTGCTTCGAAAACGAACTTTAATAGACAGGTAGGTAAGTGTCTATATTTATTTATAATAACATATAAAACTGTAATGAGAAGAATGAAATACCTTTAAATTGACAGGAATCGGTAATTCCTGTTTCTGATAAGCTTGGATGGCATTTAACCAACACAGAACTGGGCCTTTGTCATCAGATGCACCTCTACCATACAATTTCCCATCTATTTCAGTTAAATGAAAAGGATCTGTATTCCAACCATCTTCTTTAGCTGCAGGTTGGACATCTATATGACCATAAACACATACAGTAGGTTTAGATGGGTCATTTCCAAGTGACCCAAGAATGACAGGGGGCAAACGTAATGGTCTTCCATCAGGTAAAGTCTATGTAGTACATCATCGAGAATTAGGTAAATAATTAAATCGGATCAAAAAGGTGCAGATAGAATTTACCTGTGTTCCAATGTCACATTCCTCTGCTTCAACCCCAAGTGACTTTAGTTTACAAAGTAGCCACTTAACCATTGTAACACAATCATCTCTTAAATGAGGAGAACAAGAAACAGATTTTATAGAAACAGCTTCCTTTAATAGATCAATATAATTCTGCACATGGTCATCAACATACCTAGAAACAAACAAACAAACGATTAGGTTTATAACTAATATTTAAAAAGTTAATTTTTGAAAAACTTACTTAAAAATAAGATTTAATGTTCTTGATTCTAGGAGGGCCATAGCTGTAAAAGTGAATCTTGTCGATGCCAGAGTCTAGTAAAATAGGCTTTACTTCAGATATCTTTCTTATAAGAAAATAAACAATGCAAACTGTAGATAAGATAAAAGGTGCTTAATCAATTGGATGAGTTGTCAAGGAGCTGAATAGGCAGACGTTTGATTGACAAACCAAGCTGAAAGGGACCAGTTCATTACATTTCCAATTTTACAGGTAAAAGTTATACGTGCGATATATAGTGCCAAGTAGTCCAATTTTTTTTTTTTTTTAATTCAAAATTTCAAATCAACCTACAGACTTTAAAGCGAACTATCATCAACTACTGCCTTTATAATAAAAGTACATCGAAAGAATATTTAAGTTCGTGTGCTGGTCATTCTGGTTTGTTTATAGGTGCTGCCGTTAAGAAGTTATGAATTTAACAAAAAGCTTAGTAAATAATTAAATAATAAAAATAAACAAAGTAGTATTTTGGCTACTAAAAATATATTGTTACTCTGGATTAGTTTTACTTCCGGCGATTCAAAACAACTAAACACAGTCGGAGTATCTAGTGTTTACCGATTAATGATGTCGACGTTAGGACAGTGAACGCTAGGCTGATGGATGGTAAGAGTAATACTCATTATTATACGTCAATGTCATCAGAAATTTTGACGATTTTTGTTGTTTATGGGTATGAATAGGAATGTGATGGGCAACTCAATGGCGGTAACTCAAGCTTTAGTCTGAAAATTATGTTGGAAAATGTTATTTTCATAACTTGGAAGATTTTTCTAACAAATTTTAGTTTGAATTTATTTTAATTTCATAAGTTAACGTAATTTTTAATCATTGGGTTTTGTTTTTTTAATCTTTCAACTCTGACTTAACCTTAATTATATAGGTTATGTATTTCTATATGTGCCTCATATAGCTGTCAAAGTATTGTTTATTAATTGATTTTATTTAACAATTGCTTTATAAAATTCATCAATTATCTTTATTTCTTGTAGATATACAATCATGGTGGGAAGTTCCGAGTATTGCTCACTTTTGTTCCTTATTCCGTGTAGCATTTAATCTTCTGGATTTTGATATCGAGGTAAGTATTACTTATTTTCCTTTTTATCATTGTCTGATTCATGCTTTTTTTCCTAATTCAACACTTAGTTTCTTATGATTTCTTCAGTTTTAACTTTGTTGATTGCGTTTGTTGTTTCAATGGCATCTTTTAATTGTAATAAAGATTTCCTATGTTATTGACTCTTTTATTAAGCTGATATTATAGTTGTCGTAGATTACTTGTTTAGATAAAAGCATTTATGCCATTTTCAACTTGTTTTTCATGTACTATGTACTTACGTTCTTATCTAATTATAATTACTTATTTAGCTTCATATATTAGTTATGGTGCACATGATGATAATATGTTAATTCACTTTTCTCTTTTTTATTCAGTTTTTCTTATGTATAACATTGGTTTAGGAATTGGAAGAAGCTTTGCTTACTGATGGCACTGAGTTTAATGGGAATTCCCTACTGCAAGATCTTATTGTCCGTCTTTTATGTGGTTGTCTTGGCCATAATGGAATATCTACATTTAACTATCAAATGTTTTTACGAAGACTTTTTCGTACTAAGTGTAAGGTAAGTATTAAATGTTTAGTTTCAAAGTATTTTTAAATTTTTTCTAATTAATGAATTGCAATTCTGTTATGTGCAGGAACAAGGTAGAGAAAATCCTTTCAATACTGACATAGATTTTCAGTTTTTACCTTTACGTACTAAAGTTGAAATTCTTCATGCCCTTTGTGACTTCCGGTTAGACGCGGATGATGTTATTGATGTTCTTAAGGTAAGTTTTTTTAACCTATATATGTTGAATGCTAAGAGTTGTACAACATTTTAATTAAAACAATTTGTATCCAGAATTTAGATTCAGACAGTCTTCGTGTTCATCCTCTTGGTCATGATGAAAATAGGTCAGCCTATTGGTACTTTTATGGAACAAGACTATATAAAGAAGAATATCCTAAGGTTAGTTCTAGTAATTTATTTTTATATCACAGGAAATTTATTAATAGTATTATAAACATTGTAAGTAGTCAATGTTGTTTTGATCAGTGATTATCCATCTAAAATATTCCTTTGTTTTATGATATTGTCATACAAATTTTGATAATTCCATGTATAGTAGTGTGCTTCATCCCTTCTTGAATACAAACTTTTCATTGTTTATTTTGATCTGGTGCTGAAAGCGGTTTTTTTTTTACTCCCAATATATCTGAAGATGTACAATTGTCTGTTATGTATCATCAATTTTATGACTAAATTTTGATTCAATGAGTAATAGATCCACTTCTTTAAAAACCAATTAGTTGGAACTTATTTTGTATATTTTTTACAAAAGATTTCTTTCAATACCACTTTATCTTATCATATTACTGATTTTGTCAAATTGGGGGATGATTGTATCATTCAAGTTATAATAAAGCTTGTTTTGTTATTAACACGTGATTTGTTAAATTTACCTTAGTAATTCAATTGGTAATGGCTAATAACTTGATTTATTAACAGTTGATTGTTAATAATGGGAATATAATTATAGTTGAAATTAAGGCATTGATTGTTTGGGTTTTTGTCTGAAATATGGTGTATACCTAATTAAATTTATTGTTTAATGTAGATGTACCCAACTTTTTTACAATAGATGCTATTGTAAAAGGTTTCTCATATTGAGATATACCACAGCTGTATCCCTTTCCTTCCCTACACTCAGCCACCTTCACAATAATGATTTATAAAATGTTGTAAGTAATTTTGTTTCCAATATCATACATTCCTAAAGTGAGTCTAAATACCACTTTCATCCTAGAAAGAGAACCGGAATATTCATTTTTAATAAAAAAGAAAAATTTAGGAACCTACTGGTCAGCTGCGTGCCAATTTTGACTCCCTAGCTTCCTGCCCCATTGTAGCAAGTTTACCTTGGGTTGGGCATCCCTGATTTACTGTGCCCCTGAGGTGTACATAAATACTGTGGCATTTTATTTTGAATTAATTTTTTATTTCTGACCACATCTACTATTATAATTTTTTTTGTAGTGGATATTTATCTGCACCCAACAGTTCATAACTATCTTAAAGAAGTTGTATTTTAACTTTTAATACTCAGGGTGTGTTCAGATTCCATTGGCAAATGACAGAGTAAATTTCTTATTAATTGTCGGGCCTGGTATTCAATGCACATTTGTGATTTCTATATGAAGGTTATTAAAATGTATGATTATTCATAAATTTTATCCAATATTAAATGTTTTCTTTCTGTTCCAGTATATTATCAAATCTTTTGTTATTAATTTTAGTCTGAAAGTATGGAATTAATTGTTTTATTATTAATACCTTACATCTTGTAATGTTAAGAATTTTACCCTGTTTTGAACAAAGTTGTTGACTAGAAAGTTCTGTGAATTCAGCAAGTTCATTTTAGTAAATTCTAATATGAATAATCAGCGTTTCAAAAATATTATCTTATTTAAGGGTGGCTCAGTGGCACTGGACTGACTACTTACTTCCTGACCCATTAGAGGTGGCAAATTTATTTTGTACTATATAAGTATTAGATAAAGCTATGCTGAAATTCCCTCTAGTTATGAACATTAATATTAAATTAAATGGAACATTTTTATTTCTGTACTGATTTCATGAAAAATTATTTCATTAAGACAAAATAAGTAAAGGGCATGCAGTAAGCAAGGTTTAATTCCAGCCTAGTGGTCGACTTTTATGACATGGCATTCCTATGGAATAAAAAGTCAACCTTCTCTCTCTGGTTAAAATGGTTTCCAATAGGATTTTATTAAGGTTTTATAAAATTTCCTTAGCTTAGGTTTAGGAAGTCCTCTTGGGACAGACTTGTCATTTATAGTGGGTACCTACACTTCCCCCATTAAAAAAAAAAAAAAAAAGGTTAGGATTGTTTCATATATCTCATGTTCTGTTTCAGAAAAGGAAGAAAAAAAAGGATCATGATAAGTCAAAGAAAAAGCGAAAAGAAGGTTACACTAGCTCAAGTGAAGACGAGTATGAGAGGCGCCCCACAGGTTTTTATTTATTATTTAAAGCAATATAAATATTTTAAAATAAATTATTGGAGTTTCTATGATAATCATTATAGTGAGATTTTTCATTATGTAATGTATAAATAAAAGTTTGATAATAATTTTCTTAATAAATTTCAATAAAATTGTCAACCTTTAATTTATGAAATAGTTGTTTTCCAAATTAAGGTAGAATTAGTAGTCTAATCATGCTTAAAACTGCTTTTATTTGACTTCTGTTAGTAATGATTCATTGCTGCTTATGATAATGTCACTTGATACTTATTTTTATTGGTAATGGTAGAACCTCTTTTTTTCCCTGATAATAAAAATTAAGCCAAAATTTTTTATGAAATCCTGTTAATCAAAATCTTGAATATGAGTCGTTTTGAATCAAACCCATTATATCAAAAATAATTTGATTTCGGCAAATTGAAGTTTAATGCTCCTTGACCAGCAGCTTAAAGGCAATAGATCAAAAATCATAAGATTCCTTTTAACTTAGTCCAATAAATATCTCTATACAATTCCATATCCCAATCTAAAGTTTACCAGTATCAATAATTGATTAGTACATTTAATTTGACAAATTGATAATAATTATTAATTAATGCCTAATGAGGTAGCAAGTTTATGTATTTGAAAATGGTCTGTGCACTTAGGTTAGAATGCATTGGAGCTCTAAATTAACTAAGGAAAGGCCAATCTATGAACTAAGTTGAAGACACAAATTAAATTCCTCTGAAAAATCTTCCATTTATTTATTTCATTTAAAATTCTAATCAAAATACATAACTATACTTTGAGGACTCCAAACTTTTTTTTTTTACAATTATATCATTTTTCCACCACTAATCTTTCTGATACAATGATTCTTCTGTAATGATTTCGTCTACAATTAAAAGTTATAATTTAAAACAGTATTCTATTTTATATATATGTTTTATTTTATACCAGTCCGGCCTGGTGGGCCTTACATGGTTGATATAACCGTTATATTATTATTTTTTTTTTTTTTTAACAGGTGATTATGGGGGGTATAGTCTCGTACAAAAGAGACCTCTACCTATATTCAATGTTATTATTAAAAGATAAAAAATAATACAATAAATATATAAGAATAATGCTTCTTAATAAAAAACGAAAGTAAAATTAATAACAAAAAATAATGATATTGGTACACTTAAATAAAACAAACAATTGCCCTCTAATAGTAAAAAGAATCAAGTTAATTTGAAAAAGGGACGAGAGAAGAAAAGAGAAAAAAAAAAATAATGATTAAATAAAATTAGTAATAATAATAAGTAAAATAGAGGTAGTGTGACTATGAATTAATTTTATATTTAATAAAATTTATAACAGAATGTCCTGCAGCAGTCTGGGCTTCAGTCTTCGGATTGAGGTTAGGTTTCCCAGGCTGTAAGTCACTGCTCCTTTAACTTTCGGCAACTGAGAGCGGAACCGTTTTTTGATGTAATCCTCTATTGACTCCATCTGTAATTTGCGATACAATTGGCTATTTCTTATGAACCAAGGAGCATTAACTGCGATTCTTAGGACTTTATTTTGAAAAGATTGTAGTTTTTTCTTTTTCGTAAAGCATGCCGCTCCCTAGACTTCACAGCCGTACATCAGCAGTGGCCTGAGAATTGTTTTAAATATAAGAACAGTTGTTTCTGGTTTTAGTTTGGAATTTCTGTTTAGGATAGGATATAGCATTGCTAACCTAATCATCCATTTAGTGAAATATTGTTCTAGATCATTAAGGTGACTTTGCAAGGTGTTTCTAGCTATTATAATGTCATCATGTGGAGAGAATACAGATGTATCGTCAGTGAACATAGCTATGGAGATGTGTGTGGACTGGACGATGTCGTGAAGGTAGAAGTTGAACAAAATGGGAGAAAGGACTGAACCTTGTGGAGTATCGGCATGGATTTGTCTAAGGGTTGAATTTTTGTTATTAATTCTGACTGAAAATGTTCTACCATTTAGGAATGAGCTCAGAATATTGTATAGGTATTTTGGAGTGCCTGCTTTCTTTAGTTTATATAGGAGACCTCGATGCCAGACCTTATCGAGTGCTTGTTGGAAATCTAAGAATGCTACCAGGGTGTGTCTCTTTTTTTCGAATCCGCTAATTAAAAATTTCAATAGTCTTGCCAGTTTGTGAGAAGTAGAATGACTGTATTGAAAACCGAATTGAAAATCAGGAATAATTTTGATGCTCTGAAAAAAAAGAACTAAGATGTTTTTTTATAACTGATTCCAGTAATTTTCCAAAAATAGGTAATAAACTGATAGGTCTATAGCTGCTGATTTGTTTAGCGTTCTTACCAGGCTTGTGAATTACTATCAGTTTGGCTTTCTTCCATTTATCCGGAAAGTATCCAGTACGAAGGCAAATGTTAAAAATTGACGTGATAAAAACGACAGCTTTCCTCAGTAACATTTTTATTGCTATGACTGGGATCAAATCATGGCCAGGACTTTTCTTTACCTTGAGCTTTTTAATCAGGTCCTGGATTTCTTTTGGGGATATGAATTTTGGTGGAAGCTCAATTGTTGCGAGGGGGAGATTTAGATACTTGTCAATTCCATCAGTGACTAAATTCGGACTTATTACTGTGTTGGAGAATGTAAAACAGTATTCTAGAGAGTACCTTCATGGTCCATAGGGAGCTAATTTAAAAATATTTTGATGGCACTAAAAACCTAAAAATTATAATAAACTTCTGATGTATTTATGAGTTAAAAAATTTGTACTTCCTCACTCTATTTTAGAGGAATTGTGACTATAGGTTGAAAAAATAGTTTACAAGCTTTAGCTTTTCTATTTGTATTGGTTTTCTTTCAATCGCATCTGGTGATTTAGGATTCAGTTGTAGTGATCTTTTTTGCTGAACTTTGTTTTTACCATCAATGTCAATTTTATTTCACTTGAATTTTCATCGGAATCGTCTCTGCTATTCATTATAAATTAATTCCTTGAACCCTCAGAAACACAATATTAAAAAAATTAGTGAAGACATTTACTACAAGTTTAGAAAACACAATACAAAAAATGACTTATGTCCTAATGATTAATATTTCGTTAAACCCTTAAAATTAAATGTCAATTTTTTTTATTATATATGTATATTTTTTTTTATCAATGTAGGAACATGGAGGGTAATGTGTTACACAGAAGCAGACTGGAGAGAGCTAGCTCGATCTATGGCTGGCTCCAGTTGTCGAGAAGAGAGAGCTCTTTATACTGTCCTTTCTGAAGATTTTCTGCCAGAAATACCTCGTCTTTTCGAAGAGAAAGAGAGATTGCAAAGGAAAAGAGCAGCAGAACAAGCTCCTAGACGTGCATCTCGTCGACTTGCCAAACAAGAAGAACAGTCAAAGCCTTTTAAAGATGATCGATATTCGGAAAGGGAACGTGTTAATCGAGAAAAAATGGAACAACGTGAAAGGTAACTCCCTTTAAAAAAAAAAATGTCATTTTTAATTCTCTAATAATATAAATATTTATTCAACACTTTATATTTGAGATTTGAGTGAGTAGCTATTGTTATTTGAATCACTATTTACTTTTTAAAATAATCCTATTGTAAGAAATAGTTATTTGATTTGTCACTTTTTATTTTGTTTAGATAATTAGCATCTAAGAAAGTTCTTCTTACTTTCATATATTGGTCCTTTATTTAATAGGTTTACAGACACTGCTATATCTGTGGTTAATCAGGTCTTTAATTTATTTTTATACAACAGAAATGTCTCAGTGGTTTTGCAATGCTTTATTATACATTACATATGCCTGTATGAGTTGATCCTAATGAACTTATATTTCACTATTTTCTTTAAATTTGTTTGGAAGTATTGGGGTTATTGTAGGTGATCTCATTATTGTTCTATAGAAATTTTGGCTGTAATATGCTTCATCAGGTGGTTATTTTTACTGTCCTGATTAGGATCATCCCAGGGTTATATTGTTTAATAAATATTTTGATATTTCATTGCTGCAATATTAGCTGGGCCACCTTGATTATAATACTCTAGGGGTTCTTCAAAGACTCTTTGATGACTAAATCATCCCAGGACTCCACTTCTGTGTTGGAATCACATTTTTGGCATACCATAGTTTTAGACTTCTTCTCATTATAATCAGAAGATTGGGACTTGCATAGGTCTCTCTTTAGGACAGCTAAGCCATCGGGATCATTCTAATTGTTTCACTAGGCCAAAAGCTATCACATTGTGTTCATCATTCATTTCAGATCTGAGGGTCCAATTGTATCTCATAATGGATGGTGAAACTATCTTTGTTTCAATTTAACTCTGTCATTTCTCTAAAGAAAGTTAGGTGTAACAGATGATTTGTTCATTAAAATTAAATGGTTTCTGGTTATGAAATCACCATCATCTAAGAGTTCATTATACTCAGGTTTATATAGTTTGTGGAAGATCTTCTATTCAATTCTTCCTCCTTTCAAAGAATATCATAATAGTTGTCATTTCTTATTGAATCTCTGAGGTTAAGAATAATTTCATCTTCATCCATCTTTCTAATCATGGCAATGATTATAGATTATTATTATTCTACATGTTCTCATAATAATTTGTATTTTTCTTATCTTTTGTTAATCCTTTTGATCCAACTTAATATTAATAAGTAGCTGATTGTAAGGATTGAGTAATACTTGTTACACTTTAGAGTTTATCACTCTGAAATGAAGTTGTACTGGTGACTAACTTGGACTGATTGATTTAAATGTATATAACTTGTGTAATTTTAATTTTAATTTTTCTAGGACTTTTTATAAATTATATCACTTATCTGCAGAAAATAATGCCGTTTAAACTATTAATCTCTACAGCTTCTTGATTATGAATATTTGATAATTTTTTGAAAGTTCTTTATAATTTGAAAAAATTAATTTAATTTATAGTTTTTAGTAATTAATGAATCCTATAGACTTTATAAATTTTTAAAAGCAGTCAGTCAAAGTTGGCCCATCCTGTATTTTACTTGGTTATTTTGAAACTTAATAATTTAACATTACTACCATTTTGTCCCATTTAAACAAACAACTATAGGCAAGCTAGGATTATGAATAGATCTCAATCAGATTCTGATGAGGGATCGAGCCTAAGCGAAAGTGCTCTCGTTCCTGCTGTTGGAAGGCAGACTAATAACTCCCTCTCTTCTGCCACTGGAGAAATTTTCATTCAACCCAATAGACAGAAGTTCAAAACAACACAACTGTAAGTTACCATTTTTATTTTCATTCTAAATGTATTTTGTCTGCTATATTTCATTTTAGTTGTATACAGTGCTCTTGGTAAGAGGAGTAGTTCAGTGGGTAGGCCAATGGACTCCTGACTCCAAGTTCTGGGTTCGAGTCCAGCTGTGGTACATTTTTTATTTATACTGTTAGCTGTCGATTGACCCAGGAGTTAGGAGACCCTTTTGGAAGATAATGTGCTGAGTTGGGGAGAACGAAAACACTGACAGTGTAACTAAGGATAAATCAAAAAACAGTTCGGGGTCCCATGTTGGGCGCCAGACTATATAACCACAAATTTTGATTTATCCTTAGTTATATATTTATCGTTTATACTTTCCCACGCTCAGCGGAGAAGGAGGTAAGTTAAAGGAAAATAAAAAAAAATAAATATAATCGAAAAAGGGGGAAAAAAGACAAAACAATAAAGAATAAATTACTCCTTAGGCGCCACGTTATATTTTCTTGAAAATAACGAAAACCCCGAAGCATTATGCCCATACTATAACTAAAATATACCCCTATATAAACAATTGTTGAATTATGACCACTGGCAAATACCTTTACATCTTGATAACAGAAAACCTAGGGGTGTTACCTACCCACCTGTTGAATTATCGTAATATTCCGTGAACAAGAACAAAAAAAACATAAGTAAATTAACAAGTTGAAAGCAGAGAAAGAACAGCAGAACTATATGTACAAAAGTTTTATAATTAGAAGAAATATATGTACACAGAATGAAAAAGGAAAAAAATAGAATTCTTATCAATTATTAAAACAATTAAAACTTATAGGTTGACTTAACCTTAATGGTTAAGGTTAACCTAAACTTAAATGCTTAACCTTAATAACTATATTTACATTATTGTCCAAAAAAGTATAAAAGTGAATATAAAATAAAAACAAAAAATTTAGTTCAAACCCCACGTAGTCCTTGGATGGACTCCTGGCAGAACATAAGGTTGTCCAATATTTCCTTTCCTTCTACCTTCCCCACAAGTTTTAGGATGGCAACTGCTACAACTCTCTTATCCAGGATGTGCTGAAGAAACGTCACTGCACTATATCCCCACTTCTAGTGTTAATGACCGTCTATTGAAGTAGAACACCATAATTTAAAAAAACAAAAAAAAAACATATACGATGACATTTCTCATATGGTGCTATTTCGGTTCAAACAGTAGACAGAGGGCCTTTAAACTATTACCACTTCACATTGAACAATCGTAACGTGTTCCAAAATCAAACTGTCACCTTCACAAAACCAAAATCTACTCGTCTGAACATACGTGTACCAAAATCAAACTGTCGCCTTCACAAAAAACAAAACCCACTCGTTTGAACATATCGCTCGTATTTTGTTTTTCACATGACAACCGTAACACCAGTTAAGCATGTATGCTGATAACATCACCTCTTGTGTTACTCTTGGTCCAGAACCAGTACTTTAATGCCAAGTATGGAACCTAGAGGTAACAGAAGATATGATCAGTAACAACAAAGTAGGAGAACTCAAAGGACGAATATAATTTTTAATAAATTGTCATTTTTTTATTTATCAATATATTCAGTTAATTTTTGCACTCCCACTAAAAAGTACTGTTTTTTTGGTTTCTGAATCTCTTAAGGATGATTGATAAGAGATTAAAAATATTATCAAACCATGCCACTCCAATATATTTGTGATAGGCTTGGATTCACATAAGCAGGATTCCATTATTCAATCATTTATTTTCTGATGACTATATCACTAAAATCTTGAAAGGAAATATTTTATTTTACATTTAGTTGAAGTCTTATAAAATTTTATTCCAAAGTTATTCATCTGAATTTTTTATGGACTTGTACACTATGTTCTATGATTATGGGTTGCAACCAACACTTATTATTATAATTTTCATTAAATCACAGAGCTGTCGACTTGTGAATGCTATGCACGCTCAAAGAGGACAATCTCCACTCATGAAATTACTCAGTTGACCAATTTCTAGAAGAAATTGTTTTAAATCTAAGCCTATTGAAACTTATGTTTTTGTTTTTTTTACTAGTTAAACTGTTAATAAATCAATATTACTGAAAACTTTTCAAATAATTTAAAAACACAATAAAGCAAAAAAATGAAAGATGAGCAGAAAAGAAATTTGTATGATAGCTCCAAACAGGCATGATTTCAATTGTGCTTCTTTGGAAAAGATTATATCTGATATAAGTGAATATTTCATGTATTTTTCCATAAAAAAAAAATTGTAATAAAATAATTCAATCCCTATTTTTACTGTAATTGTAATTTGCCTGTTAGGACTTGTTTTTCCTACGAATATATAAAATTATATATAAGATACAGTCCAAGTTACATTCATTGCTGTTTTAAAATTAAAACACTTTACTTGTTAAATATATATTTTTTAAACTTATCTTTTAAGTACAAAACAAAATTAATAAAAAGGAAAGAATAAAATTAACATTGTGGCTAATCTCCAGGTTATAATTGATCTATAAAAGTATGATTCTATTATTCATTCATTTATTTGTTTAATGACTGTATTTCTAAAATCTTATTTAAACTTGATAGGAAGTATTTTAAATTTAAATGATCTGAGATGTTATGAAGTTTAGAAACAATAATTTTATTCCAGAGTCATCTATTACAATTCTTAATCCATCTGATTTTTATTTTATTTTTTTAAGATTTAGAAGGACACGTGAAGATCTAATGACTGGAATGTATAAGATTTTGGATCGAGTGAAAGCACATAAAGATGCATGGCCCTTTCTTGATCCTGTTGATGAAGATTATGCTCCAAAGTATTATTCGGTGATCGCCAAACCTATGGATCTGCAAACTATGGAAGATAAGCTCGATAATGGTGAATACGGATCATTGCAGCAGTTCAAGGCAGATTTCCAATTAATTGTTGACAATTGCCGACAATATAATGGATCTGATAATGGTATGTACATTTAATATTCCATATATGCTTGTATTTATACAGTGAATAGTAATAGTATACAAAGTGTGTGTTAATACATCTATCTCCTTCTGTTTCTCATACTTTAAGCAAATGTTTTTGAAATACAAAGTTGGAAATAGTTTTTTGAAATGAAACTTCTTTACAAGTATAACGCTTCCCCATCTCAATTAATAAGTCCTATACTATTGAAATAATTAATGGTGGGTCCCCTAATGATATAGGTTTGGAATAAGAGTCTAGAAAGAAAAATTTTTAGTCTGAGTGGTCTATACAAAATCATTTCCAGTACCTCAAAAAAAAAATTAGTTTTTCGAATAAATCTAAAATTGTAAATATCCTGGAATATTATTACCACTTATTTGGAAGATGATGAAATTCTCTACAGTACAAAACATAAATTATTTAAGCCGAACTAGTCTTTGCATAGAGTTGTGCTTTGGATTCAAGTATATTTTAAAAATATTCTATGCAGGGTTCCAAGGTGGAAGCAGGTTAAAATCAAACAAAACATGAGATGACAAAATTTGAAGATAGATCTCTTTTGCTTTGCCCTAACAATAGCTTTCTTATTCCTTATTCCCTATGTACTAGAATAATAAATTTAAAAAAAATAAATTTATTTATTTAGATTATATCAACTTAAAGTGGTTTTAGTGTAGTACTTATGAAATGGTGGAGTGGAGTCTTAGTTGTGAATTTTTTTGAAATTATTAAAAACTATAAAACTTTTTAAAAACTTTTAGAAAATTCATGAATTGGGGGAGGGGAGGACTCAGTTTCTTTATGGCCAGAATTATTTTTCTTTACTTTAGGAGGGTGACACTAGCAATTGTTCTTTTTTCAATATAGGTGGAAAACAACTTGGACTTTGCTTACACCCTGATTTTTTTTTTTAAAGTTATAAAAAGTTTCTTTACCAAGTATAAGTTTGTAAATTTGTAATTGTAAATCTTGATGTTAATTTACAGATTATTCTTTAAGGTTACTATAAATTAATTTTTCTTCCTTTCAGAGTATACGGAAATGGTGAGAAGGCTCCAGGAAGCTTTTGAAGCTTCCGCTGAGCGATACTTGGATGCTGACCACTCTAGCTCAGATGATGACATGCCACCAATGATTCGTCATAATGTTACTTTGACGAGTGATAGTTCCAGCTCTCAATTGGATAGACCTCTGAGGTAGCTTTTTAATTTAGAATTTGTTTTGATATTAACTTCCCATTAACAGGTTGCTATCCCTAATTGCTTAAGTTTGTGAATAAGAGTATATTCATTAAAAGAGGTATTTTATATATATACATTGTTAAGTCACCTCAAATCGACTGTCTCTTTGTTGGAAAGCTTAAATAAAGAACAAAAAAAAAAAATGCTGGTCCGATCGAAATATGTATTTGTTAAGTTAATACAAAAAAAGACATAAATTAAATTAAAAAAAGAAAAGAAACCTTCCAAAAATATAGAACAAAATTAAAATTTAAAAGAAGTCCTTCGATATAATTACTAGTTACAATGGATGAACTCCGATTGGTTGGATGTCTGGAGTTCCGTTCCGAAAGTTCGGAGACGACATTCTGTTCGTAATACACGTAGGTGGGTTGCTCCAATGTTCCGGCAGCAAGGTCTGGTGACTGAAGTAAAGCGGCTGGGTTACTGCCCTATACCTAGCCGACTGGGTGACTGTATGTATGACCGTAGAAATGAGTATTGACCTTAGGCCACCACTTGTATTGTTGTGGAAAATAATCCAATTGGCCCATAAACACTAATCCACAAGCATTAATTCTCTTCATTTAAAACAAAACATACTTATAATGTAATTAAATCTATTTACTTTTATATACCTTTATAAATATTTTTACGAGGGTTGGTGGAAATCTTTTAAAGACATGGATAGGCCCGTACCTATCCGTGTGTGGGATTCTTACCCACTAAAACCACCGTCCTACACCTGTTTCTCACCCTCCACAGGACTGCCGTTAGGCATTACATCATGGGGGTGATTGGCTGAGTGCCACTTCATTGTTTTAGGCTATCTCCTGGCTCGCCTATCTCTCTCCTCATTTCTTAACTTCTACATCACCTGTGCAGCAAATCGTTGACCTGCCATCCAATAATCTTGGTTAAGCAGCTTAATATTGACAATATTATCTGCTCTCAGGTCTGAGCTGCAAACGCATCGGAAGTCTCTTATTTCTTTATGAAAGCGGTGACAGAAGAAGAAAACGTGTTCTGCACTCTCTTCCGTTTCTGGGCATAATGGACATTCTCCAGTCTCATCGAGCTTAAACCTATACTGGTAGGTTCGGAAGCAACCATGCCCTGTGATAAACTGGGTGATATAATAATCTACCTCCCCGTGGTTCCTATTCACCCAGGCACCATGATGTTGGGCACCAGCCTGTGCGTCCATCTTCCACTGAATGCCATTCAGCGATGTGTTTTTTTTTTTTTTACTATGAGGGTTGGTGAAAATCTTCAAAAGACACAGATAGGCCCGTACCTATCCGTGTGTGGGATTTTTACCCACTAAAACCTCCGCCCTACACCTCTCCATGGGACCACCGCTAGGCATTACTTCATGGAGGGAAATGGCTGAGTGCCGCCTCGCTTTCTCCGCATGGTTTTTACGTTTCCATGCTACTAACACCTTCTAGCCCTCTCTTCTTCTCTTAACCTCATGAGGACTACTGTGGTGAATCTCTTCACTGTGTTCCAATACTGGTATGATAGTAGCATGTATAGCTCGCTCATCACGTTCTCTGGTGTGACGTGTCCTCCACACACTCTCCAATTCACTTCTTGTGTGTGTGTGTGTTTTTAACAATTATATAAACTTATTTGTTTTTCAAAAATTGGGCAAAATTTATTAATGTTTTCAGATAATAAATTGGAAACAAATCCTAAATTATCTTGCATTTTGAATCCAGCACAATGTTTGTCATACTTTTCTATTTTACTTACTAGTTGAAACTGCACCTTTAATAATGCTAAACCTTATTAATAATGCACCCTATTAGTACTGGCTCAATTCTAATTGGTGACTATAGATTTTATTAATCAAGAGTTGTAATAAAGTATAACCAATAACTTTCATTTTCAATTTTTCAGCCGTAGTTCTTCTCATGAGAGCAGTTTAGACAATGATAGTGAAACAAAAGATGCATTAATTAAAAGGGATTTGAAAGAAGAGAGTATTCTCAATAGGGATAACAAAGTAGATAAAAGTAGATTTAGAAGAAAACAAAAACGAAAGAAGAAAAGTTCTAAAGTTTCCAGTATTGAAGAGGGTGATTCTAGTGAAGAGGAATTTGCTGATAAAAAACGGATCAGCAGAAGTGAGGATGTAAGCAGTGATGAATTCGATGTAAAAACTAGTAGTAGTAGAGATACTAGCAAAGATAGATCAAAAAATATCAATAAATCAATAAAAAATAGGAGTAGGAACAGGTTCAGGGTAAAACGAAAGGATCTTTCCATAAAAGAACCCGAGAAGGATAAGCATAGCTCTGATGGTTCGAGTAGTGAAATCAGTAAGTCCTGTCCAATTGGCTCTAGTCGAGAAACAAGTAAGGAAAGAAGTCGTGACCGAGTAAGAGTCAACTACAAAGAAAGGGAAACCAGTGAAAGTGAAATTTTTACTGATTCATCTGATGATAGTCAGTTCGACAATAAATTAAAAACAAAAACTTCTCCAAAAAAACCTGTTAAACGAGCCGGTATTATTAAGAATGTGGAAGCTATTGAGGCATTAGAATTGGCTACGGAACAAACTCTTAAGGTAAATAATAATTTTCCATTTTATTATTTGTGTTAAGTGTTTACATGATCTTCAGATAATTTATTTAGTTCATTACTTCTTATTGTTATCAACTCAATTCATGTAAGAATCACTTTATTCTGTGATTTTTTTTAAAGATATAGTTAGTTCAAAAGAATGAATGATTGATTTAGATAAATATGCAGATAATTAAATAACATACATAATTATAGATTAATGAAATCTATTACTTTTCATTTAGAAAAGCACACAGAAGTATTTATTAAAATGGTTAGTTGATAGTTTTTGTTAAGTGAGTGGGTAAAAATCCTTGAAGTACAAATGATAATTTTGTAATTGGAGATTTTTGCTATCAACCTGTATCTGAGCCATATTTACACTTCAGTATTTGAAAATTTTAGAAATTATTAATTATTTCAAAATTTTGTCAATACAGAACTGAAAAGTAAATTTGGTTCTGCTCTTATTTCACAAAATTGTCACTTGTGCTCTTGTACAAGCCTTATCTTGAAGGCTGGCTCTAATAAAGCTTTTATTATTATGCAATTTTTTTATCTAAATTTCAAACAAGTTCAAAGTAAAATAAAAGACTGTCTAAAGAGTAACAGTGGACAAAAATTGCCATCTTTTAAGCTTTTCTACCAGCATTCCCCTTCTAGGAAAAATATTTTTTATTAAATTATGAATTTTTGATAATTTAAAGGATTGAAATATTTTAGATCCTATAATATTGGGTAATAATTAGGTATCAAAAATTAGTATCTTAGTTCTTCTTGAATTAGTTAGTAGTTCTCTTTATGATAGCTGCACTGACCACTTTTGTTGATGTCTTGGTGCAATAGTCTCAGATTTACCATGATTAGTTCTGTTTTAAATGATCTAATTAATTTATAATCTTTTTATAAGCATTTTTTTGTTGCATAAATATGAAATGTGCAATATTGACTATATTGTTTTGGGATACTCTCTTATACAATACCATTTTAATACTAATTACACTTTACAGACTTCTCTATTTTACATTTTGGTAAAAGAAACTGAAAGGGGATGAAAAAACTAAAACATTATTAAATTAAAACAAAATACTTAACTTATGGAGAAGATGGTCAGGTTTGTGGTCAAAAGAGGAACAAACATAGTTAACAACAATTTATTTTCCGACGTTTCGCCCCACTTTGAACAGCCCTGATGTAGCTCAATAAAGTGGAAGGAAATGTCGAAAAATAAATAGTTGTTAACTATTTTTGTTCCTCTATTAACCGAACTCCATTTGGGGCAGGTATAAGTTTAGATGGGTGGTACCACTTTATATGCTAATTTATTTCTATTGGATAATTTTGATTTTTTAGTAAAGTATGGATACATTTGATTTTGAATTTTTCTTGTGTTTTCCAATTTCGAATTGATGTGGTGGTTAAATAATAATATGGTGTCTAAAGTCACTCCTAAGTATTTAAATGTCTTGGCAAAAGGTATAGGGGTATTATTTAAATTTAGGGTCGATAGAAGTATAGGCCATTGTTTTGTGAAACGATGGCTTTTGTTTTATCAGTATTTAAAACTAATCATCATTTTTTTAAGGTATTTAGATCTTTTCTTGAACGCATCTTTTAGCCTATTAACAATTGCCTCAATACGGAATGAAGAGGTGTAAATTGCTGTATCATCAGCAAAAATGGCTACATCAACATTTTTAAATCATGTAGTCATGTATGAAAAGATTAAATGGAATGGGACTTAAATAAGAACCCTGTGGGAGACCAGCAATGGTATGATACGTGGGGAAAGTTTTGTTATTAACTGAAATGAAGAATGATCAATTATTTAAAAATGACTATGAGTAATATTAAATATCTTGGAATATTTAAATTTATTATTCTAATTAATTAATATTTTACTATTATTATTGAATACATAGATACTTTTTTTTCTTTTGGTTCTTTATTTAGAGTTACAATAGTAAAGAATTAAGACTCTATATAAACTATTCAGTAATTTTCATTTATTTTTTATTTATGTTATTAATTAGGTGTTATTTTGCCAAAAATACTAAATTGTCCACATATTTGCTTATTATGGCTTATTACTTGATTGGAGTTTATTATTTTTCTCTATCTCTAAGTGGCGTGGAGGTGGACTACATATCTCTGCTTTTCTTGAATAGTGGCACGTCTTACATAGTGTTAATTTTAGAGGAGAAGCATATATTCATTTTATTAAATATTTATGTCAAACTTTATTTTATTCTAATTTTTTGTATTTTAAACATTTGTTTCTCTTAGAACTATATTAACTAAATAAATGTATCGTGCCAGTACTTAATCCATCTTTAAAGAAAAAATGTGCCAGTTTTTAAGGAAAAGACATCTTCAAATTAACCAAAATATATTTTCATTGTAAATTATACAAAATTTGATGAAAAGTCAAAAAATAACACAGAAGTTACTATAAAAAAATAAAAATGTGGAGTGACAAAAGATACTAAAGAATTGGAGTAAAAAAATTACATATTTTGGAATATGTTTTTTATTTATTAAATCAAAATATAGTATTTTTCTTTGAGCCAAAGTACAACTTTTTGAATAAGCACATCTCAGGTTCATAATTATCATACATAGCCGTAATAACATTAGGTTTTCATCCATTAAATTTTTTCTCTAAATATGAGTTTTTATAATACTGCAAATTGATATGAAATTTATATATTGTATACTGATTGATATAGGTTTATAATGAATTGATTTTTTTGCTGGCCAACACAATTATCATTATAAAAAGGAAATTAATTCCCTTATTTGTTAGTTTTACTTTCAATCTCATTTATCCCATGCTTCGCTTCACCTTTCTGCCATACATAACAAGTTACGTCTTGTTGATTTTAACTCAAAATTTTAAAGTTCTTGTCCAAATATGTCACTGTTTATAAACATAACTGCTTGCAACTTGTCAAAAAAAAAATAATGTGTTACTATTAAACAATAGAAAAAAAAAAAAATCTTCAAAATAATAATAATTATTCTATACCTCTTAAAAAGTAAACTAAACTTATGCCATTGTTCAAGAAAGATTGAGTACAATTCTTTATCTTAGTATCTGTTCTCTGGTAGGATATTATAAAAAATGAAGTGCCACTTTCTATAGTGAAACTACATACTAACATAACATAAAAAAATACTTTTATTTTTTTAGTTGTGCTACTATTCCAGCAAAGCAACAATACATATATATATACATACAT
>NW_027113517.1:635302-644390 GCF_000696795.3 Halyomorpha halys
CCTCGGCGCTGGCCTACAGCACCCTTCAGCGGCCTCACTCGATTCAGAGTGCGCTTGTAGCTCGTGAGAGACGGAGAGACCGTAGGCATATATGGTGTCCTGGTCGCACACACAGCCCGCCTTTGTGCTGACCCATGAAGCGTGAGATCTTGGCGGCCGCGCGGGCCCTCCCATCATCAATGTCAGGATAAGCAAAATAATAGGCTGGGAACAGGAATACATTGAAATAATTTGCAGTTGTGAACCAATAGAAATGGTGGACAAATACACTTACCTTGGAGCAGTGGTCAGCAGGAATGGAAAGGTAGACCAAGGGATATTCAATAGGATAAATAAGACCACCTTCTTTCATTCACCTATGCAAAACAGTTATAGGGAAGAGGGAGGTATAAAAGAATGTTAAAGTGCATATCTTCAAGGATGTATACCTACCTACCCTCCTTTACAGAAGCGAAAGCTGGATAAGCACCTAAGCAGAGTTACTGCAATGGAAATGAGATACCTTCGGAGAGTGGCAGGCTGAACTAGGAGAGATCACATACGGAATGAGAGCACAAGAGAGGATATTGGAATCATTTCTATAAAGGATATCATTGAAAACAACTCCGATGATTTGGACATCTCTGTTGGATGAGTAAAGACAGGGACCCAAGAAAATATTTTGAGCCCAGACCAACAGGAAAATGCCCAAGAGGGAGAACCAGAATATAGTGGAAGGACTACATCTCCAAAGTGGGAGAGAGAAGAGGGAAAAACAGTGATGCCATGAAGGATGTTGGCTTGGGATCGAGAGGCTTGGTTTGCCTGGACAGAGGCACCTCAACACTGAAAGGCACTAAGGAGGAAGAGAAAGGAAAAGAAGAAGATATATAAATGAATATTTGTTTGTTCATACTTTATGCACAGCCATTCATAGTATTGTGATGTCGATTTTTGCTAAATGTTCAGAATTTTCTCGGAAAGGGTGATTTTCTTGGTCAAAAAAGTTATTAATAAAATTAAGAATTTATGGCTCATAGCTTTTAAAAAGTATAAATTTTTTTCATGGTTACCATATACCAATCGGTTTTTCTCTTTCTGAAGAATTAGAAAAAAATATTACTGATTCTTATTTTTTTCTTATTGCTTATTTATTGATATTTGTAACTGTACGTAATAATACATCTAGTAAATTTGATGTAAAATCATAGTGGTGTGATACAGGCATGTAGAGAAACTATTTATTCGTAACACTATAAATACTGATTAAATGATTTTTTAATCACTAAAAATTGAAAATATATATATGAGGATTGCAGTAAAGTAGGTCAACAAATTTTTTTTTGGAAAAATCAAATCATATTCATTTTTAGCATTTTCTGAAACCCTTAAAATCATTTTTCAAAGAAATTAAAAATTAGGAATGTTTCACCTTGATTTATGGATTGGAGGATTTTTTTATTCCAGTGAGCATTATGTAATGTAATGATATATATATGTATTATATGTGGGTGTTTAGCCCTACTTTTTCATCTCATGAATTTGATTTATTAATATTATGATAATAATGTGATATATGTGGTTTCAATTATCTTTCCTTATTTCAGGATCTGCATCGGAGGCGTATGTTTAAAGAACAAATGGGTTTGAAAAGAAGAAGAGAAATTCAAAGGACAATTGATAGGCTGCAGCCTGGAAAGAGCAAAGGAAACTTGCTATCAAAAGAAAATCATCTGAACCATCACATTGATGGTTCTGGGATAGAAACTAAAAGTCAATCTAATGAAAATGATGAAAATGCACCAAAAATTAGTTTAGGTAAAGTTCTTCCCAGTGATTTATTAAGCTTTGGTATTGGTGAATCAGCAAAGAAGGATTCAGAAGATGATTGTACACAAGATAAACTTGTTATTGAAGAGCACACTGAAAACAAAGAAGAAAAACCGAAAGTGGAGACAGAAGTTGATGTAAAGAAATCACCTCCAAATGAAACTGAAAAAAAAGTGACTGCAGAGAGTGAACAAAAAAAAGAAAAGCCAACACCAAATTTAAGTGCTTGGTTTAAAGCCTTTGGTGCACCTAAGGCCCAACCCCCTGCCAAAAAGAAAGCAGAACCTGAAGAAAACAAAAAAGATGATGATGTCGAGGAAGACAAAAGGACCATTGGGATACAGTCACCTGCTCGTCGGCAGCGAAAGGCTAGCACTGGAAGCAGTGTTTCAGAAAGGTCTTCGTTCAGTATCGAACCAGTTGATGGCAATTCTCCTAGAAGGAGCCTTGATGAACCTTATGTTTCTCCCCAACAAGAATTGAAAACTTACCATCACCCACCAATTAATGGCACTATTAAAGTTGGTTTTTACCAAGATACCTGTTTTCCAAGAGGATCTTCCGAAAAAAGTTCTTCTCCGAGAGATCCTATGGGTTGTTCCCCCCGAGAGGTGCCCAGTGTCAGCCCTAGAAATCCAGCATTCAGTCCTCGTGAATATCAGAATGTTAGTCCTCGTGAATATCAGAATGTTAGTCCACGTGAATATCAGAATGTTAGTCCTCGTGAATATCAGAATGTTAGTCCTCAAACTCCTTATTGCAGTCCTCACAATCCTCCTCTTAGTCCAAGCCCTAGAGAATATATCGGAAGTCCCCGAGATATTCCTCCAAATTCGAGTCCTAGAGATTATCATAATAGTCCAAGGGAACTTATTACACATTCACGAGAATATAGCAGTATGAGTCCCCGAAATACTAACAGTCCCAAGGATCACACACCAATCACATCTTATCCTGTACCTCATTCTTCTCATAATACACCTATTTATTCCCACTATCCATCACATCTATCATATTATGAAACTAATAAGCCCATAGAGTACAGAAGTACAGAAAAGAATATGTCAGTTTACCCTGTAAAGAAGCGAGCATATAATGAAATCGATAATAGTATTTCAAAAGTAAGTGATGTTTCTGTCTATAAAGGTGGAGGCTCATTTACTCCGACACGAGGAGCCATGGAACAAGAGAGAACATTTACTCCTACCCCTGGAAGAATGCCTGGTCCTTCCCAAGGTCTCAGAGTTCCAGATCCTACTATGCCTATCGGTCTCGCCCATCCACTCCATTATGACCCGTATGCTGATGAAAGGCGCATTGCTTCACCATTTTATGCTGGGAATCAGCCTTCATCTCCTCATCCAATTTTCTCTCAGTCTCCTTCTGTTTTATCTGCTAACTTTAGAAGGGAACCGACAAGTGTACAGGAGGGTTATGACAGGCCGAGTGATTGTGAATTACCTGCGTATCACTCTTCCAGGAGTAACACTCCTACTTATCCAGGATCACCTCATTCTGATCCTCAAAGGACTAAGACTCCTATTTCTACCTTTCCCAGTAGGTCAGCCACCCCTGTCCATCATCGATCTCCAAGTGCTTCGCCTATTAACTATTCAAATGCTAATACCGACGGCTCTAGTAAAGAAATTTCTTCACCAAGAATATTGAATTGTTCTGATGATGTAAATAAATCAACTTCTCCTTATAACAAATCTGATAATTCTGGGAACAAAACTAATCCTTCACCCATATCTTTTGCAAGCGGAAGGTTAGGTGAAGTTCTTCCTTCAAAAGTGAGTAATGCTTACAATAGAACCCTATCAGATTTGCCCCATGGACTTAATTATAACCATGGACAGGACCTTACTAAAATAAGTGTTCCATTAAGTTATAGTAATCAATCTGATTTGTTAACTTCCAAAATGAATTATAATCATCCGATGGCAGATTTAATTCAGTCTTCTGCTAGGTATAATTACCCTATGTCTGAACTAATACAGGGGAAAACTAGTGTTTATAATCATCCAATACAAGATTTTATGCAAGGGAAAGGTGCTCCATACTCAAACATGAACCTGAGTGGATATAATCGACCCATCAGCGAATTAATGCAAAGTAAGGTAAATGACCTCCAAGCTAGGGAAATGGTTTTCTCTCCCAGATCTGTTCCGACTGCTCAAAAATCTGAATCTTCCACTACAAAATCTAGTAAAAAGAGCAGAAAAAAGAAAAATGACACATCTGCTGGTTTTCAACAATATGTAGCAGGTTCCTCTGAGCCTATATCATTAAAAAGTAATAATAGTGTTCCTGGAAGTGCCTTTAATTTTGGACCTCCTCTTAAAGACAGTTATGGTCCCTTTTTAGATGAAATTAGGTCTTCTTTCTTTGTTTCCCATCCTGAAGGAGGTTCAGGTAAAGGAACACCTCATACGTCTCCTTATTATCTGAGCCATGCGTCAGCTCGTACTCCACCTACTTACCCCCATCCCTTCATGAATGCTCAATATCAACAGTATTTACAGAGGCATCCCGAGGAACTCTTAAGGCCTATGATGCTTCATCAAGGCCTCCTTCCCCCTACGGCTGGTTATCCTCATGCCTACCTTGGTATGCATGATTCAATTAATCGACCTGCTTGGTTATGAGGTCGGTTGTTTTGCTATAGTTTAGTTAGTGGAAATCGTAATTTTTACACGCCTGTATAAGTATAGTACAAAGTCCTTTGCATTAATGGTCATCATTCCACATCACTATTCGTTTAGCTAACTGTTTACATTTATTACTTTGTAAAGAGTTTGTTAAAAGGGTAAAAAACTCTATTTTAATTGATTTTGAAGTATTCTTATTGATGACTGTTGTAAGAGTATTTCCACTGGGTATTAAGTTAATTATTACAAATGCCTTATTATGATCTGTAAGTATAATCTGAGAAATGGTGGAACCTTTCGTATTTCAGGTTCATTAACCAATACCATTTCTTCATGAGGATTCGTTAATGGTATGTAAATAGAATTTAGAGCCAAAGATATGTCTTATATTTGGACCAATAATTGTAAATACTTCACCATAGCAAACTAATGCTAATGTATAGAGTGTTGTATATTTCTATGTTTTGTTGATTTTGTTTGTAAATTATTAAAATGTATATACTATACATATATATATTAATAATTTGTGTTCTAAATATTATATATATATATATATATAAATATGTACAGTAAATTATATAGTTAACCGAGTGAGTAGTGCTGCATAGATTTTATTTTATTGCGTGTTTGTTATATCTGTAATTTTTAAATGACTAAAGCTTTAATAAAATATCAAACAAATAAAATTTTATATGTTTCATTTTATAACAAAGAAATCGTTATAGTATTGTGAAGAATTGAAATCGCTCTATGTTATGGTTAAAAGTAAAAATTATCTTTGAAAACGGAAATATTAATGTTAAAACATATCAGTTAATTACCTCATTAGTTAAAAATTACTATTGTTTTCATTATTCCTTATTCTTCAGAATCTAGTAAATAGTACATTTATTTTTTACTGTAATGCTAAGAGCTTTTGCTGGACTAGTTATGTTTAAAATTAATTAATAGAAAGAAAATTTTGTATAATTTGTATTTTTTTTATCTCACTGATATTTTTTCTTTAATTATAGATATGGCAAATTGTGATTATTTTCATTGGGATTTAAGTAACAAATTAAAATGATCTTGAAAGATAGTAATATCTTATTTTCAGCTAAGTTATAAAGCAGTTAAATTGGGGTTTACTTTCATTGTATATCAGTTCATTATTTGTTTTTCTTGGAATTAAATAAAAAATAATTCTTGATTTGATTCTAAAAGAACCATTAACAATATGGGAATATTAAAACAATAGTAATTTGTGTATTTTCATAAAGTTTTCTGTAGAATTATAATAAAACAGAATTACAAATATACATAGAGCCTTTTAGTGATATTCTGGGTTGCATAAGCTGCTGGGCCTTACTTTGTATGTTAAAATGAAATGATTCTGAAGTAATTTTAAGTTTTCGCTTGCTGTCCTCACCATCTTTTGAATTTATCATTAATGTTATTTTATGTCATATTGTTTATTTCGAAAACATTTTTATCAGAGATTTTTTTTTTTATTGTTTCTAAAAATTATATTTTTATTGATATTATTTAAATAATATTATTTATCCCTCAAAGGGGTTAAGAAATTAAATTTTAAATTTATTTTATTAATTTGTTTTTGAATGAATGTTGATATATCAACAACAGCTATATAATAGAATATTATCTTATTTCTTTCAACATTTTCTTTTATTTATTTTTTTATACCGTTCAGATTATTACTAAAAAAATATTTTAGTATATTTAATTTTAGAATCACTTCATTCATTTGTGTATTTTATTTTTTCATGTATTCTACAATTTAATTGTCAATTTTTAGGTCAATTGTAATTTTATTTGAAACAGTTATTTATTGATGTTAAAATTGATAACACTTAAAAGAACAAGACTGAATTGTTTTTAAACTCTAGATTTTCTTTTTCTTTTATGATAATTTTAGTGCAATATTGATATATTATTTGCAAGAAAATATTTAGTTCTCTTTGCTTTTATAATTTTGCTATAAATATTTTTTTTTTCAGTAATACTTTTATTTTGTTATTTATCTTAGTTTAAAGACTTTTTATACAGATGCTATTAGTACATACATGTGTGTGTCAATAACTGTGTATGGTTCACACACTAAATTATAATATAACATGGCTCTCCATTGAATCATTATAAACTAAGAAAACTATATTTCAGTGTATAAAGAATATAAAAAAGTTGAGTATTAAAAAAATCAATAAAATTATATAAATTATTTTAAAATATTTTTTCTATGTTCCTTTCAATACCTCATTCTAACTTTGAATTAGTTGTTATTACTTGAAAATATTATTAACATCCAATGTTACATTTTTTCTAGAATACTTTGTAATCAAATGATATGAAATAAAAAAAAAGGTTTAGGAAAATCATGAGAAATAGATTAAATTGAAGCATACTAAGCCAAGGTCACTTGCATAAGCATTCATATTCAAGCTAAAAACACCTTAAACTTAATTGTTTATGTATGACTTTACCCATACAGTATTATGTTATTCAGATAGCTCTAAAATGTGTCCCCTTTTTAGAGTACAAGTAAGCCATCCCCAAAACTGTAAATCAACGGGGATTGATTTAATCTTGAATTGTCAAATTAGTGATATTTTAATTACCCAATATATTTGTTTACAATTTTTAATGTAATAATGTTTAATTACTGAACTGAATATCTCAAAAGACACATATATGAACTTTTTATCTAAGGTTGAAAAAATTCAAACTACAGTAATCGATGATTTTTTTGTTTTTAGATCCTACTTAACTTATTCATATTAGGAGTCTAAGGAAATAAAAATCCTTTCTTGGGGCTTAACTTTATTTATTCAAGTCGGTTTCTTTTTACCGTGATATGAATGTATTAGATATTTTGTCATTTATTGCATGATTTTAATTAAATAAGCTCAAAGCATATTTGACATCATCCTTAAGATAGGGTATTGATTACAAATAAATGACTGTGTTATCCCACAGCACTCGTGAAAAGGAGCATATTATAAAATCCTTTTATCATCTGTTCTGTGACCGTGTTGTGCTAACTTAAAATTACAAATATACCCTCAATAAGTTGAAAGATATGAAAGGTCAAGGAATGCACTGGCAGTCTCTTCTGTAGATGATAACTGAGGTAAATATAATTTTTTTTTTGTTTTTTAATAATCCTAATTCAAGATACATTTGATGATAACATCCCATCTACATTATTAAAAGTTATCCAATGTTGAATTAATAGTGTTGTGAGCATGTTTTCACAGGTGTGACGTCGCATTAATTAATTGAAATATAAAAATACAATAGGCCAACCACCGTGCATGATGGAAGACTAGAGGCTAATATTGCACGTGAATACCACTGGTTTGTGTTTGGGAGTTATGGCTGAAAAAGTTATACATCTGGAGGCACCTCTATTTTTATTAATGTGTGTTGATTATAATGGATATACCTTTGCCCACAGGAAAAATTTATATAGAACACAAAAAAAGTTTTAAAAAATTAATCAATTAGGTTATTTTTATAAACAAAAAAAATGGTACTAGTGAAGAATGGACTCTGAGATGAGATTATGGTTGGGGACAGTAGCAAGTATTGAAGTATTATCAAAACTAAAAGCATGATTCAAGGTTTAAAGCGTGTTCTTACAATTTAGAGACAAATGGGTTACAGAAGTTGATAGAAGTTTTGTGTTGGGAAATGCGGTTCTTAAGTTGATTCTTAGTTTCGCCAATATAGAAGGAATTGCAACATGGGCTAGAATAAGGTATTCGGTAAACTATATTGGAACGGTGTAAAAAAGGAATAGGGTCTTTTAATTTGGAAAAAAGATAGGAAATTTTGTTGTGGGAACAGTGGATCTTAAGGATTTTTGTATATTGTCAGAAAGAATATACGGAAGGGACCTGCACTGAAAAAGAGGTGGAAGTGGGTCGAGAAGAGTTGAAAACTGGAGGAACTGAAGTAACACGGTTAATATAAGAATCCAGTAGTTTGTTTGTCACTTTATGAGGAAAATTGTTGTTAAATAGGATCTGTTTAATACGTTTTATGTTGGTCTGGTGATATTGAGGGTCAAAAAGAGAAAAGGAAGGGTTATCCGATCCTTTTCTCATTCATTATCCGACCCTTTTCTCTTTCTGACCCTCAATTGATCATCAGACCAACATACAACATATTAAACAGATCCTATTCAACTTAAGAACTGCATTTCCCAACAATAACTTCTATCAACTCCTGTAACCCATTTACCTCTAAATTGTAAGAACACGCTTTAAACCTGAATCATGCTTTTAATTTTGACAATACTTCAATTCTTGCCACTGTCCCCAACCATAAAAAACGTCCACCGATCCTTATCTCTTTCTGACCCTCAATATCACCAGACCAACATACAACGTATTAAACAGATCCTATTACATTAACCGTGTTACTCCAATCCCTCCTGTCCTCAACTCACTCCACCACTTTTTCAGTACAGGTCACTTCCATATATCCCCATTCTTTCTGATAAAATTAAAAAATCTTTAAGATCCACTATTCCCACCCCACGTCTTGGCTTGAAGTCCCACAATAAAATTTTCTATCTTCTTTCCAAATTGAAAAACCCTATTCCTTTCTTACACCGTTCCAATGTG
>NW_027113517.1:644564-669475 GCF_000696795.3 Halyomorpha halys
CAATCCTTCCATTCTTGCCACTGTCCCCAACCACACCAAACATCTCATCTCAGAGTCCATTCACATAAATTTAACGGAGAATTCTGTCAATCATAAAGTCAACAAAGACTGCATCTCTCTGACATACATTTTGAACCTTACAAAATCCTGATAATACTTCTTTTCTCTACATTCTGCATTTCAGAAGCCAACTTTCCTGTCATGCCTTTTGTTCTATTTTTATTTTCTAAATTCTCATCCCATACTTACTTTAATTATATTTTATAGTTACAGTCCTTCCTTTTTCTTTTATATTTATGTATCTTAATTTTAAGTTATATTTATGTGTTACCAGCTTAATTATACTTACATTAATTACTTGATTATTCATTTTTCTATTATATAATTTTACATACCTCTGTATTCCTATTCATTTGGTATATTGTCTTTCTTTATCATTTATATTTATTGTATTCATTATTTTAACTTTATTTCTTCTAAGTTTTCTATCTGTGTACATTTTTTTTTTTGTTAAATATTTTTTCTCCTCCCCTATTATGCATATTATCATTTACTGTTTACCTAATTTTAATACTCTCTTAATTTCTTATACTGTTTACTTTAAAATTATTTTCAAATGTAATGTACTTAACTGCCATCCCCACTCCTCCCAGTACGGTTCACACACTCTTGGCTTCTGTCAAAATTATTTTCTTCCTTTTTTCTTGATTTTATTCTTATCCCCCCTTTTCATTTCTTAGTTTGTACTTCATTTTATATTTCTTCTTTTTATCAGTTACTACTGTTTTCATTTGTTGTTAGTAACTTTTTATTTTTCTTATTTAATTTTTATGTTTCATTGTATACCCTCGTAATTTTCCATTTATTTTTTATTTATGTTAATCTTTTTTAGCCCAAACGAAGCCCTGCAACGTGCGGCGAAATGTTGGCTCAAATAAAAATAGTCATTACTATTTGAGTTTTTTCGATCGCACCCGGACCATATTTTTATTTATTAATGTATATATTAAAGATAATACAAATATGTATGTACAATATAAAAAGGGGAAATAATTAGCAAAAAAATTAATATTATTTGTATTTATGATCATACTTATGGTATACTATCACGTTTTGTTTTCTTGACATTTTGAACTAAATAGGAAAGTAAAAACCTTTCTTAAAATTGTATAACACAGAACTGAACTGGAAATCTGCCCAGTAACCATTACAAAAACAGGGGTAGCAAACATAAGGTTGCCAAGGTGATACTTCAACTCTCTTACCTACAACGGCCTTTAACACTTTCTCACTCTAGGTTCCTATCTCACTGGCAGATCATTCTAAGTAAATCACTATAGCATCTATTTATCCCTCTTTTCAGTCTGCTAGTGTACCTCAAGATAATACCCTCGAAAATGAAATGAAAAATAATTTTTATTTTGGAACCGTCTCCAAGAAAAAAATTATTGCTGATGGAAAAATGAGTTTCCACATTTGCACCCTCACCTCTATCAACAGCAACTAGAAGCCTATTTATCATTTATGTTTCACTTCAACAGATCCATCTATTTGAGAAAAACGAATGTTTTATCAGGATTAAAAATAATACAGGAATGAAAACATGGTTAATGAAAAAGAATATTTTGAAAAAATTATCAAAATATGAAATTTTTTATTTAACTGATTGGTATTAATGTAACAACAGTACTGAAAAACATACCCAACAATTCACAAATTCTAATATACAATGTTAAAAAACTATGTATAACCATATTTAGCCATACATCTACACTTGGATCACTAATTAAAAATGCATATCCATTTAAAAATGATTTATATAACATTTTCCAGAATGTAACAGTGTATTGGGAAACATATTTGATATTGTTAAGTAACCTGTTACTGAATTTATGCCAACCAAGGCGGAAAGATCCTGGTAAATGAGCTACTGCTGAGTGAGCATATTTATTCAACCTATGCATTATTCTATTATGTGTCGGTTCATTTACCAGCTTCAATAACAGCAATGCTAATGTAAACACAACCAAACAGTATATCACTGACCAAACCAAGCCGGAGATGACTTTCCTCACTGAAAATATAAATAAAAATGTAAGAATTACAAAATATCAATAAGATAATATTATTGAAAGTGATGGTCAGGGCTATCAAATAATTGAGTACTATATTTTATTTCTTCTTGGCCATAGTCCTGACTGAACATCTTCAAATTCACATACAGTCAATCATCTATATACCTCTGCTTTGCTTTTTTTATTTTGTGTTTGAAGTATTCCATAGATAGTACCGTGGACTGGAGTTAATTTGTAAAAAGAAAATTCCTTGAAACAACTTTAGTAAAGAAAGTAATCACAGTGTATGTATATCTTTGCAATATATTGAATTCTAAATAAAATCAAAACCTTTTTTTGTCAGATGTGTCACTATTCAAGCAAAGCAGCGATACTAAAAATAATATTTTAATTGTATACAAAGTGTATGATTAAAATTTGACTTGATCGTGAAAAATATAATAAGATATATGTAAAGAGGAAATAAAGGTAATGTCAGTAGTGTCCTCTAAATTAGTCAAGTAAAAGTGCAAATTAACCTAAAAGTAATTGTAAAGTAATTTATTTCAATAGATTCTGATGTAAAACAGTTTGAAAAAGACGACAGTTAAAAGTTTACTCTTCCCTGAGGAAAGGATTAAATTGTGCAAATTTTGGTACAGAACAAATAAGTGTATGGAGGTACATAATTCAGAATTTGAAAGTAAACCAATTTTTACCCAACTATGGTGTCCAGTGCTAGTGCTTTCAGATTTGTACCTAGAAACCCATTTACAATAAAACAATTTCAAATTTTACTTTTTTGAATTTCTTACATCTTAAAGCAAAAAGTTAACCTATTAAAATTTTCCACTTTAATTTTTTTTTTCTGTGCTCTCATATAAAAATTATGTTTTTTGTATAATATTGCATATTTTCTACAAGAAATTAATTCATTTCTAACCTGGAATTAACAACAGGAACAGTACATGTCCTTAAAAAATAGATATTGAACTATTTCAAGAGCACACCACAGGAAGTTCATTTTATTGAAGAAAAAACTAAATTGTTAGCTTATTTCTCATCAAGTGGTTAATATCTTGAAAACTACCAACCAAACAAAATAAGGCATTCAAGCCTTTTTTAAAGTAAAGATTTGCTAGAATTTGGGTCCTAATTTACATTCTATATTTTTCAGGATATAGTTGAAATACACACCAATATTTCTTACCAAACATTGAGGAACATCATTGTGTGAATATATTTGGGCAAATATCATTTAGTTAGTGGTGGTGAAAAACATCTATTTCTATTTAAAATCAATCCTAAACAATGTAATGGGGTAGTCACCCATACACTGCAAATTTTATAAAAAATATAATTTATTTAGCATACTGATCATACACCTTATAACCTTCAATATGATTAAAATAAGTACCTCTCATTGTTGCCTTCTATTTAATTCAATATGTAATAATAGATCTCTCTCTCTTTCTCTCTCTCTCTCTCCCTATATAGTTGTTCAATTTTAATTCAAATGGTATAAATGTTGTCTCAAATGTTTACATTTTCACTAAAATATTTAAAATATGGAGAGTCCATCTTTATCTCCACTGTCACTTGAACTTTGATAAGGATAAAACTGATATCTGATGTGTACCTCCATGCTTATATAATTCATACCTCTATTCATTTATTATAATGAAAAAATTTCAGTTAGTTCTGTTTTAATTCTATAATATGGTTCATCAGTCTAATTGTGCTATTATGTAATAATTATAATTTCTATGGTAATATATATATATATATATATATATTTATATATTTATTATGGTGGTTATTTTATAATTTTAATTTATCAATGTCTGTGTAATTTCTACTTAAATTGTTTGTATCTGTCTCGAAATTAATTTCCTGTTCAATGGGTTATTTTAAAATAGGAATATATATATAATATATATAAATAAAGTATAAAACTCAAACATAATTTTGATTTCTATCCAACCCAAATAATAGGTACTGTGAACTATACAAAAAATAGGAAAATAATAGAAGTCATTTCGATTACAAATATATATATCGCTGATACAGATGCTTTTACAATTTATTTAATAAATTACAATTTATTAGTAATTTTTTCAATTTTATCCTTCATATTATTCAAGAAATTTCCTAACTTGTTATTATATAGCCCCACCAATTTTAGGTTATTATGGTCATATGTTTTGAATGTAATTTTTATTTTATCTGTAAGTCCAGCTAAACAGTACATTACATAGTAATGAATTATTTTGTTTCCATTGTCATTTTGTTTGATATTATCCCAGATATTTCAATTTCAGATTGCCATATGAATGGTGGTATAATAGAATACATAATACCCTTAATGAAATTAATAAAATTAGTACTATCGATAAAGAGAAACTTGTAATAAAAATAACTACATTACTAATATTAAAAGCAATATTGTTCTATACTGCGGTTGCTATTTCGTTCTATATTGACCCTATTATCCTCAATTTCAGATGGTCTGTTATCATAATTTCCATAAAAATGTAATATACTCATTTCATTCTTACTTTAAATATTTGCTGCTGCCAAAACAGGTCTGATAATTTTGATGCAACTTGCTTCGTATTCTACTTAAGCCCCTTAACTTTTCATACATCATGTGAATTCTCGAGAAAAAGCAGTAATGAAGAATTAAAATTTAATTTGTATATAATTCAAAAAGTAAAATGTATCCTTTTCCAATACATATCCATAACCTATACATATAAGGAAAGTATGGAAAATGGCATCTTTATAAGGACACTGCACCATAAGGTAGTTAATAATGATCATTTCAGTAAGAGAAATATATTCAACAGGATCAACAGAGGAACATTTCAATAATGATATTCACTAAAATAAATTTACAAAATGTTGAATCCTTGTTTCATTTTGCAGGAAAAAAATATTGGTGTTGGGAAAACTGAATCATAGAAAATATTTTAAGTAAAGAGATTCATTGATACTTTATTCAAAGTACATTGAATGTACCATAAAGTAGTTTATGATGAATAATTTCTGAAGAATAGTAGTTTTTATAATTTTTACAAAACTAAAATCACAAAATGATGATTTCTCGTTATACGAAAAAAAGTATTAGTAATAGAAAAACTTTATCTTGTGAATTATAGAACATGAATAGCTGTATTAGGGCTTAAATCAAAGCTTGTTAAATGTACTAAAAAGTAATTTATAATGATATTTCAGCTAATTAAAATACTTTAAGAGGTTTAAGGTTGATATTAAACCTAAAAATATATGGTGACCATTTTAAAAAATCTGCCATATTAGGGATAGCCCCATGGGGTGGTAAACTTTTATTATCGTGTTTTTCAAACATTTTTACATAAGAATCTGTAGTCAGAAATTAATTTACGTTTACTTTTAGGTACAGTACAATTTTAATCTATTTTTACTGGAGTAAAGAGGTAGGAGAGGAATTACAAAACATAGATAAAATTAATTGAACCACACATCCAAAGAATCCCAATAAAAAAAAATGAAATATTCATAAAAAAAAATATATAAAATAAAATGTATATATATAGTTGACTGTAAAAATTGATGTATAGGAAGATGGTCAGGGTTGCGGTCAAAGGAGAAACAAAAATAGTTTACAACTATTTATTTTCCGACCTTTTGCCCCACTTTGTAGGGCTTCATCAGGGCTAAAAAGATACAAAATGATACAGTGATAAGAATAAAAATACAAAGATAAGATACAATGATAAGAATAAAAATAAGTAACAGTGGCAAGAGTAAAAATTTTTTATATAAAAATACGTAAAATATACAGTTAAAAAATACAGATGTACATATAACAAAAACAATATGGGGAAGAAAAAAAAAAAGAGATTAAATAAACGTCATGAAAAAATAATAATTATACATAAATAAATAATAATAAAGCATATAAAATGATAATAAATGAGCAAAGAAAGGAAATAAGAGAAAAGCAAAGAAAAATGTACATCTCCTGTATTTTTTAACTGTATATTTTACGTATTTTTATAAAAATTTTTACTCTTGCCATTGTTACTTATTTTTATTCTTATCATTGTATCTTATCTTTGTATTTTTATTCTTATCATTGTATTTTTATTCTTATCATTGTATTTTTATTCTTATCATTGTATTTTTATTCTTATCATTGTATCATTTTGTATCTTTTTAGCCCTGATGAAGCCCTACAAAGTGGGGCGAAACGTCGGAAAATAATTAGTTATAAACTATTTTTGTTTCTCCTTTGACCACAACCCTGACCATCTTCCTATATATAAAATAAAATGTATTAAATTTGATCTAGTCAGCTATTAACTGCAATCGGAGATACTAAATGCTTTATTTTGATTTGAATTTTTTAATAATGTGAATTATATATACTTACATTTTCCTCCAACAGTACTTTGAGTATTATTTTTGACATGAAGTTCATTAAGTTCTTCAATTTCTGGCTTAAAAGTTTCAACTTCAGAAACTGAACCATTTTCAATAACATCTTTGGGACTAACTTCAGCGAGTTTAGCAGCATTTTTTCTTTTCTTCTTCTCTTTCTGCTTTTCCTTTTTTTTAGCTTGTTCTTTCATTTCATTTTCCTCTGTAGAGAAAATGATATTAACTAAAACTTATTATTACTGAGTTTACATTATTATCTGAATTATATCTATGGTCAAGGATACTTCACCAATACCAATGCTTTAAATGATACAGATGATCATTTCCTTACAGCTAACTTTCAAAATGAATCGCCCGAAGTTAACTGAGATACTTTTAAAATTATATTTATAATTGATAATTACTTCTAGATTTTGTGAAGAAGCCTAAAGATATTACCATTGTTAATAGAAAAAGTGAAGCACAACACTACTTAATTTTAAAGCATTGAGAAATTATTAAAAAAATTGAAGAGGTACTAAATTAATTGAAATGGATTCAAACCAAGATGCTGCTGGTGAAAAATGACAAAAGGTGCTGAAAAGAAAAAAAAGGCGCTGATTCACGGACAATACAACTTTCCTGTATTATGTATATGATATGAGTTTATATCCAAAAACTACTCAAAGACAGTCCAAATAATATGATTTGGATTATAAGTGAAAGTTAAATCTGACTATTGTTATAATAATCATGGAAACGGATAAACATTAATTTTCATTGTTGATTAATTATCAAATCTTTTCATATTTTATATTTATCCATTTGTATTACTGCTACCAATAGAAGATGGTTAATTAATTCAAATAAACAAAACTACAGATATTTTAGAGGAAAAGTTTTTGAAAATTGAGCCTTTATCTCAAATTATAATATTTCAATCAGCATAAAAACAAGCTGATGTTATTGACCACTTAATTTTAGATTGATATGAAAAGTTAAATTAAAATCGTTAGACCAGTTTTGGAGAAAACAGAAAAAAAAATTACAATAGTTATATACAATGGCCCTTCCGTTAAGTTGATTATGCAAAATAAAAATATTGCTGTAACATCTCAGGTATGTATCTTCATCACATATATAATTTTAATTTATTTTCACATACAAATATAGAGACCCACTCCATGGGACCTGGTTAGTTATACTTGAGAACCTTAAAGTTGAAAATTCGGATTCAAAAATTTTTCACTATCACAACACTTTCCCTTAATAGTACATATTTCAAATACAGGTAAGTAAGACTAAATATCACTTACTAAGCAGCTGAACAACCATGAAAATAATTTTTTTGTTTCTTTGATTTTTTTTTTTTTAAAGCCCCTGTTTGAAATTATTGTTGGTCATTAATTATAACAAAACATATGCTGTTTGTTGAGAATTTGTTTTTCTCCGATACTGGGTTTCATTTTAAAACAAATGTGGAGGTCAATGTTCTGAAGTATATAATCAGGGTTATATAATGTGATATTATTTGGTGATGGGACACACCAATGGTATGTCTTAATGAACTTAAAGGCCTAAATCTACACATATGTACACTGGTGGGAGCACTGGTTGCAAAGTTCATGCCGTTTTTCAATTTCAGACACTTTTTAAATAATTAACTATCGTAAGTCTCCTCTTCCCATTTTAAGTAAATATTAGAAAAGTGATAAAGGACCGTTGCTCTCTGGGGGTCTTAGTTCGGCGGGTCTGCCCGGGAAGGATTGCCTTATTTTAGTTACTCGCGATAATTATCTTTTTTAAAAGTTAGATAAGTAAGGCTATCACGGAGAACGGGAGTGGTGGGTTTCAAGCTGTTTTCTAATTTCAGGCACTTTTTAAATATTGCTCTATTTAACTATCTTAAAGTTTCCTCTTTACATTTTAAGCAAATAATTCAAATGTGATACAGGACCGTCACTCCCTGGGAATATTAGTGGGGCAAATCCAACTGGGAAAGATTGCCATAATTAATGAGCTAATTTGCAGTGATATAATTGAATTGACTCAATATTTTACTTTCCTCAAGAGAGGGAGGGAAGAGGAATAGTGGGTTAGTTTGATGTTTTAGCGAGTCCAGAAATTTACTATGTCTCCTGATAAAGTCCAGGATCATTGGAACATCAAGTAGTTTGTGAAGAGCCAGAGGTTTCTGCTTCTTCCATGTTGGAGTCTGGACGATCTTTTGCAGCATAGAATAATAATAAAACCTATCTAGAATTATGGGATAGACCTGTGGGGGAAAGCTAAAAACTTTAACATTAAACGCATTCAATCCTTTCAGTCTATGGTCCTTTGAACAATAGTCAATACTCCTTAGTATGTAACCAACAATACCCTATGTCAAGACCTTAATATTGCATTTGTTTCAGACCTTATTAAATCCAACTTCACCACATTCCATGAGAAACTTATTCATTATCCTAATCCCCAAGCACAATCTCTATCTAGCATTACCCTCCCCTACAATCCTCCCCCAAAGACTTATTGTAAATAATTATGCTGGAGTTCGGGTAATGGTCAGTAATCACCACAGGCCTGATGATAGTCTAATAAACCTTTAACTTGACTTTATAAGAGATATTACAAAATTAGAGTACCTTCTGGAATGTTGGCAAACACACCTATGATCAGTTGCTATTATAGCTTTAATTCTTATTCAATGCTATTGTTCCCTGTGACAATTGACCCGAGATATCTGAAATTTTCCACATTATTGGAAGTCTAACCACAAATCAGACAATCTTGTTATAAATAAATATACATATAACAGGATTTGATTTAAGGTGGAATTTGCTAGAATAGCATTCTAGCTCTTTAGATAAAAATAATAATAATAACTAATATATATTTTTTTTGTAAGAGGAACTGGTTTACTGCTAGATTTCTTCACGTTAATGTATACACATATAAATCCACACACCCAAATATATAACAATAAGTGAGTAAAAATAATACCAACAACAATAAAATAATTATTGGTTGATCCCAGCATAAATAAAAAACAAGCATTTCCATTTAGATGTTCTAGTAAAATCATGAGGTTTTATAGATAAAACCTAAAATAATAATAGAGGAAACATCATTTAAATATGTATCTGATAATTAAAAGAGAGGTATCTATCTTATGTAAGAGGTCAACCATATAAAACCAGAGTAGTATATTAAATTATTAATATTAAATATGTTTAATACATTTAAATTAGCAATATTAAATAATTTTTTATTTAATTTTTTTAAGAACTAAGCATAAGTTAAAACTGCATTTGCTTTAATTTTCATGGCTATTTGGAAAGCCCTTATCACTGCAGGGCAGATATTTTTATAAAAGTGAATAGCGGGATGTAATTTCATATAATTATAATGGTTATGGAAAATTGCCAATAAAATGTTTATTACCTATTTGTTTTTGTTTTGCTTGGGTCTTTAAAACCTCTGTACTGATTTCTTCATTCATCATACCAGCAATATTAACAACGTTTTTAGCAGCTGCTTTACAATCCTGAGCATTTAAACATGGCCCAACAAAATGTTGCCAATGAGGTTCTAGAGGATTATCCTTCATATCCAGCCATCGAAGATTTTTAAGATTGGCAAAACTCAATGGCAAAGTTTCAATCTTGTTTTTATACAGGTCTAAATGTTTCAAATTAACAAGACAACCAAAATTTTTCGGAAGTTCTCGTAGTTCATTTCTTGCAAGATCGAGTTTGACCAAATGTGTAAGAGATGTGGCAAATGATTTCTGAAAGAAAATAATGTGTAAGTAGCAAATGAAAACACAAATCTTGAGATGTCTATGAATTTTCGCTCCTCATTCATTTTATTTCTAACTACTTTATTTATTACAAAAACTTACACTTAGTGTCGTTAATTTGTTGTTCGATAAATCCAAACTAGTTACTTTAGGGAAAGCTGCCTGCAATAAAACATGAAAATGAATATCATAATAAATTGAAACGTTGGTTCAATAAAACTTTTAACATTTACAATCTCTTTAACGGGGACTTCTTGTAAATCGTTGACACTAAGATCCAGTGTATCATCCGAAATATAATCTTTTAAATTCAACTTTCTTGCCATCCTTAACGCCCCACTTACACGTAAACACTACTCACCGGCTATCATAGTTTGAGTGGACTACAGTCAACATCGATAGTAAGGTGTGTGTATCGATTATTTTGAAAGTGTTTTTAAAACTGGACTGATTTTACTTGTATATTTTGTTTCATTTTAATTTCTAGTAAGATATAAATTAAAAATCTAATTCAGGTTACAATATTCAAGTAGATAGATCCCCACATATTGGTCCATTATAAAAAAATTACTTGTCAAGAACTGAAAACGCCCAAAATTGACATTTTATCAAAAACTGAAAACATTATAAATTGACAATTTGTCAAAAATTGCAAAAGTAAAAACTGATAACTTGTTAAAAATTGAAGTAGAACATAGATAAAGCAAAAACAATAAAAGAAATATGATATAATGGAATCAGATATAATAATGAATCTATATCTTCAATACGATGAAAAAATAAAGATTATATGAATTTTGAAGACTTTTTTATCCTTATTCATATTTCATTATTAAATGATTAAATGATGATTAAATTTATGTAAGTCGGGGAAAGTGCAGACTAAGATTTTAAAAGATTGCCTTCGGTTGAGTATTGAAAATTCAATGTTGAAGATGGAAATTTGAAACTTTTTCAATAAATATACAATATTATTGCTTTCTTGCAGCTTGAAAATTAGTTGGTTCATTTTATAATAAAAATATTTCAAAGTCCCAATGTAGTCGCTAGTACGCACTTATGTTTAAAAAAATTAAGTAAAAACGTAAATGACTTTCGTTCTTCTCGTGTTTAAATTGAATGGTTTTGATGGCAAGAGCTTGAAACCTTTTCTCTCAGAATATCAAAACAGTAATGAGATTTTAAATTCGTAAAAATTTTACTGAGTACCTACTATGTTATATATTCTTTACTGTTAAGGTGAATGGAGTTACAGAAGCATACATTACCCAGTTTAAATGAATAGTAAAACTGCAATTTGTTATCAAGATCGTTAAGAAATAGAGGGAATTTGTTTCTATTCCATTAAACAAACTGTACTTATTTACATTCAGAAAACATTAAGACTATAAAGCTCTGCACTTACTCTTATTTTCCCATTCCTCTTATTAGAACACAAAAAGCTTTAAGGGATATGTGCAGTTTACACATCAGTGATTTCAAGATATTATGATATTAATTCTGATTCCATAAAATAACTCTATATAGCAACAATTTAAATAAAATGGAAAACAGCAACAGCTTTGATGAATTACGGTCAGTAGTTTTAATAACAACCATCTCTACATAATGTCAAAAACAGGAGGGAAAATAATATCCAACATATACAAAGATCAACATTTCTACTTTTCCAATGGTTGGTTATTCAAATGGAAGACATTTGGCTGGTTTTCCTTTGCAACTCAGCCTGTAAGATAACAATAACTATGCTTAAGAAATCTATTAAACTCTTGCCCCAAAAACTCATTTACCCCCATTTTCCTTGCTTATTTTCTGTATTCTTGTGATTTCACAAGCTCTGTTCATTTTTTGTATTGCACATCCTGTATTTACTCCTTAATATTATCTTCTGTTTTTAATTTATTATCTATTAACTTTATCATATTATAATTTTATTAATTTCAGTTTTTCATATGTGCTCCTCTCTTATCTTTAACCTATCTGTCCTGAAGCCAGTCATTTTTAAAAAATGGCAGCCAACAAATGAAAAGTTTAATCATTTTCCAAAAAACAAAAAATTTGATATATATTCTGCCAGAAAATAATCAAATTTTTATTTAGAATGTATTACAGGTATAGGGAATGTGCTTGAAAATTCAAATACTACTGGATGTTCATTTATTGATAATTCATTTTATTTGAGAAAAAACCTTTCATATTTCATTCAGTGCTTAATATATTTAAAAATACCACCTACTATAAGAAAAATATTAAAACCTTTTTTAATGCAGAGTAAATTTGATTCTTAATAGAGCTCTTTGTGATCAATAGTTTCTGATATGTAATAATTTTTCAAAAACCAAAATTTTTATCTTCAAATAATTATAAATCAACATTTTGTGGTTAGATATATTTGAGTGTGATATAACAGGAACTACTGCTCTGATGAAGATAAACTTTATAAATTTTACTCTATATTCAAATTATTTTGCAATATATAATTGTATGGCTGGCATTTAAGAAATATTGGGGGAAAGGGTGAAGGGTATCATAACCATATTATATTTTTTTTTTTTTTTTTTTTTTTTTTTCCCTACGCCACAGGAAGTGGGCTATTACGTCATTTTCCTTCTCGCAGCCCAATACAATTTTATTTGTCCTCTTAGTTCGTCCGTATCTCGCTCAACATCCAAAACAAGTACAGGTTTTTTTTTGTTTTTTTTTCAGATCACTCAAAGTTGATCTGAAAATAAATTCACTAATGAGGAGGGCTCCCATAATATAAAGTGTCAGGGGCCCAACTTGGTTAATGATTCCCTACTTTAACTACAAAATATTAGGAAGTTGAATCTAATATAGAAGAACCATACCAAGATCCTTTGTTTGAGTGGTGGATGAAGGATATTAATATTGTATAAATTTGAAATTTAGGAATAGATTAGTGACAAGTTTCGTTTTTTACAGAAAAATAAATAGATTCAGAGAGGAGTCTTAGTTTAGTCGTGTTGGAGAATGGGATTTATGTCAGAATCAAAGGAATGACTTAAGCATAAAATCAGAATGGAATATCAATAACAAATTTTTAGGAATTGTTTATGATAATCATGAAAAAAAAAAATAACAAAAGTGTGAAAAAGAAGGTAGGGAAGAGCTATTCATATTTTAATATTTAGTAATAGTGCAGAGTTTTTTATTTATGGAATTGTAAATGGATTCTGAGAGGAAACTTCTGTCATGGTTGGATATAGTAACTATAATGGAATCTATATTAAAGTCTAAGGATAAGGAGTGTTCGGTAAATTTAGAGTGAATAGATTTTTTTTATGAGCAACTGGAAGAAGCATATAGTACTTGTCTCAGTTACGATATGAAAATAGTGTTGGGAGACTTTAACGCACAGATTGGTAAGGAAAAGGAGCTGAGCCCCTCCATAGGAGTCGATAGCTTACACTGTAGAACTAATGACAATGGGTACAGAATGGAAAGCTTTGCAACGTCGAAATCTATGGCTGTTATGAGCACTACGTTCCCTCATAAAAATGTTCCCTCATAAAGAAACATGGCACTCTCCGGATGGCACTACAGCAAGTCAAATTGATCACGTGCTGGTATCCTCCAAAAACTTTAACTGTATAAATGATATAAGATCATATAGAGGGTATGATGTTAACACGGATCATTACCTCATTATGATGAAACTCCATCAAAGAATAAAATGTACTGCAAAGAAACAACAAATCAGCAACACAGCAAAACAACGAGCAGTGGAACACAGAAGGCCTAAAGACAGAAGAAATAGTAACTAAGTTTTCTGAGAAGTTTCATGAGATCGTCATTAGCGAAACAGTTAATGAAGCTACGGCAACAAGTGAAAGCAGGTGGAGGTATATCAAGGTAGGACTGGCCCAGACTGCTAAAGAAATGATTGGAGAAAAAACAAGACATCCTCATAACTATTGGTTTGACGAAGAATGTGTACAGGCAATCCAGAAGCGGAATGAAAAAAGATTAATGTGGATTATTCAAAAGACACAACTCAGTTACAAGGAGTACAAAGATGCCAGGATGCACACGAAGAGATTAGTTAGAAGCAAGAAGAGGGAAGCATTAAGGAAACAAATTGGGGGAATTGAAAACTCAAGAAGTAGAAATGAGTCCCGCAAGTTCCACAAAATGGTGAATAACATTAAGTGTGGACCGATTAGGAGAGCCAACCTAATCAAAGACGACCATGGAAACATGCTTATGCTTGAAGGAGAAGTGCAAGAAAGGTGGTGGCAATATTTCAAGAGCCTATTGAACCCGAGAGAAGCAGAGAATTGTCTAGAAAATTGTGTACAATCACCAGTTGGTATTAATGATGAAGATTTGGAAGCCATTCCACCCGATGTAGAGGACATCGAAGACATCTTGTCTAAACTTAAAAATAATAAATCACCCGGTAATGATGGACTCCCAGCAGAATTGTTTAAAGCAGGGCATCACAAAGTCGCCAGGGAGCTACAGGACCTGATAGCTCAGATATGGGAAGAGGAAACCTTACCCAAGGAGTGGAATGAGGCAGTAGTAGTGCCTATATACAAGAAGAAGGGGGATTCAATGATATGCAGCAACTATCGAGGGATTAGTTTGCTTAACACTGCATATAAATTTTTTTCCATATCCCTGTATAATAGGCTCCTTCCGTATGTTGAACAGAAACTGGGTGATTATCAAGGTGGGTTCCGGCCCAATAGGTCTACTATTGATCAAATCTTTGCCCTGAGGCAAATCTCTGAGAAGATGAAGGAACATCAGCAGACAGCTTGGAAGCTATTTATTGACTTTTGGGCTGCCTACGATACAATCATAAGGAGTGAGCTCATAGTGGCTATGCGTGAACGGGGGCTTCCTAGTAAACTCACATGATTAGTAAAATACACAATGGTGAGCACAACCTGCCAAGTAAAATCCTGTGGATTATCAGAGTCTTTTGAAGTGGAATGTGGCCTAAGACAGGGTGACCCAATAGCCCCTCTCCTGTTTAATATCGCTCTACAAGCAATCATAAATAGAGCAGGAATAAGTCAGGAAGGAACACTATTCACAAAGATGACCCAAGTTCTGGTCTATGCAGACGATGTCATCATCAGTAGATCCCTGCAGAGCATTAGGACTGCTTTCGAAGCGAAAAGGATATGGCCTGCATATTAATGAGGAAAAAACAAAGATTATGCTGTTGGGTAAGAAGCCTCTGGACCAGAGGATGAGTTGCCTGAAAATGGGCCCCTATAATTTCGAAGTGGTAAGAAGTTTTACTTACCTTAGCTCTATTATCAATGAGAACCAGGATGAAGAAGAAGAAGTTAAAAGCAGAATTGCTGCTGGAAATAGAGCTTATGTCTCCATTATAAGGCTAATTAAAAGCAGACTTGTTAGTAGTACCACCAAGTTCATCCTGTACAAAACGTTGATGAGGCCATTTGTCACATACGGTGGAGAAACTTTAAAATAGGGTAATTTCCTTTCTCCATCTTAGTTTAATTTAGCATATGTATTTGGAACTGGAATTCATGTTGTAATTAGATGGCAAATCAACATTTCATTATCCATGTAAAATAAAATATTTTTTTAGGATTTGTACTGCTAAATCTAATTAAGAATTAGGAGATCAAATTATTGGTCAGAGAATGATAACTTCAGTTTGCTTGACGCAAGTTTTACCATGAAACAATATTAAAATATAAATTATATAAATATAAGAAAAAATTGTAACACAAGATAATGATGGTGGTGTAGTAAGATAAAGGCTCAATTGGTATACAGTTATTCCCTGACAAAAAAATGTAATATATAATTAAATGATGATGAAGTTTTCTCATTATGATTATGATATCAAATTCAAATGAATTATGAGGAGAGACTTCAAAAGCTTCCCACTAGATGAAAGGAATGATGCATTGAGTATAATAGCTAATGATACATATCATGACTAATTAAAGTATCAATCTTGGTTTTATTAATGTTTTCATTCTTGAATTATTATTTTATAATACAGAAAGTTAATTTGTTTAATAGTTCTATTTATGTTCTTTTGTAATTTGGAAAGGTTTGGGTGCAATATTTGGTTTATCAAATTACATTTTTAGCTTGGCATAATCACTAACAAGGCCTACTTTACTGACTTTTTTTCTAAAATTTTTCCAATAAATTAAAAAAAAAATATATTGGACAGACATTTTCTGCATCTGACATCAAGCAACTGATAAAAACTTAACTAAGGATTTAGTTTGAAAATACTGTACTTTATTGATCATTTTGGTTATCATATTTATTATTTATTATCTGTTTGACATGTCACATGATCATGATCATTTTTCATTGGGAATTTTGCCAGATAGTGAGCTATCTGCACATAAATGAATAAGTGTTTTAAAAAATCACTCCATTTACTCAAATATAGGTAATTTGCTGATAGGACAGATTGGGATTTGACCACAATTACAGAACAAATTAACAAAATTTAAAAAATCTGGAATTTTTTAATGATCCACGAGCTGACACACAATGAAGATGGACATGTTTACACTTTCAGACGTATACTGTGGTCCTTACATCAGATCAGTAAATAAACTGGTATAAAACCTTGAAAATAAACCAGAAAAACACACAAACAATAAATCACTAAACTTGGCCTAGTACCGAAAACAAGCTCTTTAGAATCATTAGAACATAAATACTTGAATAGATAAAACACATTAATTTATAATTACTGTACATAGATAGACTAGAAAGGGCCTATTTGGATAATTTGTTTTTTCTTAAATATTAGTTACATTTTTGAATAAATAAATTTAATATTTTTACTAATTTATTTGAATGTCCCAATTGTGCATTGAACTAGAGTATAGACATGTAGTTAAAAAAACAAAAAACTAATAAGTATTTATAATAAATAAGTTTTTAAAGGAGTATTTAGTTAGAGAGTGGGAGGGGGAAAAGTAAAATAAGTTTTACTTATTTGAAATATTTTCACTGACTACATCTTCTGACTTAATTTTTTCTTGTATTTATCTACGGTCAGCTACATCCACATCATTATAAATAAGTTATAGATTTCTGTAAAAACCAAGTCATGTTTATTAATTAATTCTTTCAAACCTGATAATACTTTTTGTAACACCTATACACAGAATGTTTAAAGCTGTATAAAAGTGGGTAGAAAAAAAAATTGAAAATCATTAATTTTTTTCTGTGTAATGGAGTGTAATTCCATTGAAAAACTAGTATTGACAGCCAATATTTCTCAATTAATTAAAGTCATAAAAAATCTTTAAATTGTTGAGTAATGGACAGTAGTAATTAATCTAAGGAGATGGTGAGGGTAGTGGGCATAATTAGATAAAATTATAGTATATAACTGTTTAGTTTTGTGTAGTATTCAAATAGTTTTATTGGATAGTTATCTAATCATCATCTCATAAAAAAATTGTCTAGTTTTGTATACAATGAAACTTTGAAAAGTATACTGAAGGCTATTAACATAGTTGAAAACTACTAATCTTGTGCATTCAAAATATTTTCAATTCCAAGATTTAACAAAATTAAGCCACTCTCAGAAAAATAAATATAATTACTTAATTATGGATCAGTATAAATCAATAACAACACTGGAAACTGTTAGTTCATAGCAAGTTGTAATAATAGTAATATTCTTTATTTATTCTGTGACAGGTCCCTTTGAAATAACACATCATTCTTCAAAAAGGGGTTTTATTTTTATTGAGTAAATTACAAAATTGAAAAAAAATAAAAATAATGAAATTATAAAACATTATAAAATATCTCTAATAATATTAAATTGGTAAAAAATGACCGTAATAAATCACAAAGCAAAAAAAAGAAGGAAATAATGCTTACATAACTGCAACATTAAAAAAAAAGGAAATAAAATAAAACTATCTTTCATATCACATAAATCATGAGGTAACTAACTCCTAATGAAATAAGATGAAAAAAAAAATTAACTAAAGATTATAAAAAGAAACAAAATTAATATTTATGTATGTATTTACAAGTTTTTAATGAAAATCAGAAACATCAAATGTAAGGAACAAAAAATAAATCCTCTGAAAAATTATAAATCATAAGGTGTCTTATAATAATAATAAAAGAAAAAGAAAAAAACATGATTACATATACATATTTACAGATTCTAAATAAATATTAAAAACATAAAATAATATTTATGTTAAGTTAAGTTAAGTTTTATCTAGAGGTAGTGAGTTAATTGAAAATCAATTTATCAGAATAAAAAAAAACTGAAATTAAATTGAATGAATTTATACTAACAGTAGTACTATTTTGATTATTAAGTATTCACATTAATTTAATGAAGAAGTACTGATGTTTGGAATAACTTGAATATAAATCGAATACGATATCTTTCAGAACAGACAGTAGAAATTTTGACAGTGTATCTATTGATTTTTGTATCGGTGTTTCCCTCCTGGGGTGTGGCTGTTTCCTGAGTCTGTCAATAGAGAGCAATACTAAACTTTCAACAATTTTTGAGTTGATAGTAAATTTAGAAGTTTTTTGGCTCCAAAATGTTTTATTATTTGTTTTATAGAGGTTTGTTTAATCAAAATTGCCCATCTTCGGGATTAGCCAGTGAAATGAAACGGGCCGAGTAGGGAGGGATTGTCTCGCCGATAGGTTGGCAGCCCTTGCCTGAGAGAGGGTTCTCCGAATCAAAGATGGTGTGGGGCCTGTGCCAGTGAACTTGGTGCTGTCTGTTGGTTTATCTCTTATCCGGTCATGACACCTGGTCGGCACATCTGGTCAGTATTTCTCATCTTCTCTTAATTTTATTAAAATTTTTGTTTGTATTTGATTGGACATTAATAATACTTTTTGGAGTTGATCTCTTTTAATCGGATGCAGATATCCTGAAGATAAGAGATTGTGTTTTTCTTTTCCTTTACTCTGTGATATTCTATCAATGTACAGCTGTTATGTTCGTTTCATCTATTTAGTATAACTAAATGAAAAGTTATAATACAAAGTGTCCTTTTATCCATTTGTTTTGTTTGATTCTATAAATTTTTAATGATTGTTACTACTGTAAATCTTTTAAAAATTGGCGGGCTTTATTATGTCTTTCGTAGACCCGTGTGTAAGATTTAGTGTAATGTTGTCATAAACTTGAAAAGTTTTAATTTTTCTTTGAGAATAAAAATATATATAACGGCTATGTATGCTAGTACAAATATTTCTAGCGCTTCCCTGACTATTGTGTATATATTCCGAGAAGGGATCCAAGAGCCGGGTGTGGATGCGTCCCGAGTTATGGATTTCTGTTGATTTTTTTGTTGTGTGCTATGGGGGGCGGTCGCCCTCTAGGGATGGAATCGGTTTTGCCACCCCTTCTTCAGCCACGTCTTGATTGCTATTACATGTATTTTGTGACCACTTTTTTTTTTTTCATGTTTTCGTTTTTCGGAAGAAACTTGTCACTTATTAGAAGAAAATCTCGTCAGTAGCAATGGTACACGATACTCATACTCAACTCCACTTGCTTATGGTCTTACTCTCGAGCATCATCTTAGTTGAACTTTAAAGACTTAATAGGGTAGCTTTAGGTATAGTTTTTTTTTTACTCTAATAAAATTTATTTTTCCAATTGAAGAAGAATAACAAATGTTTGCAGTGTTTTTACATTTTCCAACAAGTTTTACAGAAATTTTATTTTTGAAGGGACAGAATGATCAATTTTTTGATCTATATAATTAATACCAGTAAATTATAGTATATACAGTATAAATATAATTAATACTACGTTAAAAATATGTAAATAACTAATAGTAAAATTAATATAAATATTAAATGTAATAAATAATATATAAATTAAATGTGATAAATAATAAATATTAAAATAAAATTAAAAGCAATATATAATTAATACCTGAACGTTAGACGAAACTTTTTACTTATTTAAATGAATAATCCTGTATGGTTTTAAGGAATTGTGGAGTAAAAATTGGGTGCTTGTTTATTTTAATGTTTGAATACAGACGCTTTTTATTTGCAGGGAGTATTACTCTAATTAAATCCCTCTTTATATTTTCGTATTGAACATGATATTAAAATATATTTACACTATTTAACTGAATTATCAGCTTTTGGATTATGCTGAGGGAATCGAGATATATATTCTTAGTCACTATGACTAAAATTTATAAATATTTATAGTTACCTAATAAAGCGAGGTTGTGAGGTTTATTGTATTGATTAAATAGTAATACATGATGAAGTATTAATGAAGATGCATAAGTTATAATATTTACATTGCACTCGTATTTTGAATGGGCGTTGGTTCATTATAATACAGTTTCAAATGTAAATTATGTTGCTACTCAGTTTTTCCTCAAGGTTGAGGGAACCCTCTGGACGAGACTACTTCGTCTCTTTATTAAGATTGGTGTAATTGAACTTGGGTTTTTCAGACTGACGTGTAATTATTATGCTGTGGATACCATTTACTTAGAAAATTATTCTAGTAATGTTATTTATATATTATTTTTTTTGTCCTCGTTTTTTCAAACTTCAAATTTTTTTTATCTAGTATGGCTTAACGCAGATTGATTATATTTAAAGAAATTATAAACATTCAATTCCACAATTTTTTTGAAAGTAATTAATTAATTAAATAATCACTTACCGTCGATATTAAATTCCTTTGCCGAATCGTTGGTGATAAATATTAAATCAAAGATGCCTAAACTTAATCAATTTTTAAGCTATACTGAGTTCTTAATTGCGGTTTACTTGGACTGACATTAAAATGATATAGTATTAAATTAAGAATGAATCAATATTTAAATATCCCTGTTATCACAAAGTCATCTCCTCAACATGTCACTACAATTCTCTTACATATGTTATTCAATAAAGTGATACATTATCGTTATGAGTTAATTCATTTATTGTTCACCATCGAAAGAAATTAAACTGATAAATTAATTAAATTTATATTTATTATTAAGAAATAAAAATGATAGAGATAATATGATATTAACGAAAACTAATATTAAGAAATACACCTGGATAGTTGACTAGAGACCATCTCGCTGCTTTGCTTGAATAGTGGTACATCAAGTCTAAATAAAATTTATTTCGTATCTGACGTATTCTATTGATTGTACTGTTAATTTTTGTCAACCCTGATACTAGCTTTGATATAGCCTATAAGAGGAGCCAAATCAACTCCTGTCTACGACAGTATCTTTAGAACATTTATGTTTGAAAATAAACTTTTGAATAATTTGTTTTTTGTCAAATGTGTCACTATTCAATAAAAGCAGCGATTTGTCGGAGTGTCCTATGTTTATCTCTCATTTGCTCAATTAATTACTCTAATTGATGTAACGCTGTGAAAATGTAATTAACAAAAAATAGAAATATGAAAATGTATTATGCCGAATTTGTAACTGAAAATGAATTTTTTTATATTTAAGTAATTTTCAAAAATATTGCTTAGGATATTTAATACCTAAGATATAATCTCGGTACATTTATCCCTATAAATAATGGGACTTTTGAATTGGGTATGCAAAGTTGTTAAAATTAACGATTCTCTTAAAAGACCATTAGCGCTTAATTAACGGATTAGTGTCACAGGAGTAGCCCGAGACGTAAGTGGAAAGATGCACTACTTAGTTGGGTTTTGGCAGGGGTCGGTGGAGGCAGGTGTATAGACAGCGAATGTTAGTAGTGTCGGTATTGAACCATCGTCATTGCTTTATTTTTTATTATTTACCATTTTTTAAATGCAGTCCAGGAGTCAGCAGTTTCCAAAATATTTGCTTATATTGTTGCCGATTGTGTGAATAACTGTATACTAAATTTATTTGCAAACATTTATTACCCATTCGTCAATAATATGTATTATTATAAAGCTGGTTGGCTGTACAATCAGAGATGACAACACACTGATAAGTAAAACTAATGTGTATGCCTAAGTTTTCGGCTACTCTGTTGAGATGGTTAAAGGGAGAATTACTCTCACACTAAGTTTTACTCATCGGTGTGTTTTCTTCTTTGATAGTAGCCCCAACCAATTGCAGCTTAAATTACTAACATCTGCGATAAACTATATATATATACACCAAGATTGTATTTTTGTATATTGCAATCCTTGTTATTTATTCACTCACACAGAGGGATTGTTCTTCAGGGGTGAAAAAATTAATATCGAATGTTCAATAAACGTCGTTATTAAATTTTAGTGAACAGCTTCAAGAGACCACAGAATCTATATTTTAGAAATTAAGTTTTCATTATTTGAATCAAAATGTAAATTAAAAAAATAAAGGACCATCCAGCTTCTAAATCATCAATGTTTAAATCTTAAATATTTTAATATTCCCATCTACACACATTATGAAATATTTTAATTTTTCCAACTCTTTTGGATTATGATTTTTTGCTGTTCCTACTTAATATCATATTGATAAATTAACAATTCATTTTAGATTTTAGTTATTCTTGGAGTACAATGTTCTAACAGTATTTTAGGCGTTCGATGTAGCCTCAAATATTTCCAAACTATGGGTTTTCAAATTATTAGGGGATGGCATCTTTCCCTCTCCCCTTCTACGATGTTCCTGCTTTTATCGTGAGTGACGTTTCATACCTTGATATCGTTCTTTGTAGGGCAACGACCCTTCTTTCTAATATGGATTGGAGCGAACGATTTGTTGTGGCCTGTATAGATTCACTAATCAGCAATCTGCTTTCTTTATTCGCGTTGTTATATTTTAGTCCGTCACTGATTAGTTGAGTTTGTTTAATGGGTTCAAGATTATTATAAATAGAGATCCTTTAAACACGTTGTAGAAAAAAATAATTTATGAGAATAAACAATGGTCGGATTTAAATATTACATTTATCTGAACTAAATCATTATTATCATTATTCATTGCTCTATTAAATTTTCTATAACATCTCTAGTATACTGTACCTAATTTAGGATAAATTTCTGATTAAGTTTATGATCAAGTATTCCACGCACGTTGCTTTCAAAGAAAATCTTTATTTTTTTTTTGCATGAATAAATTATTTTACGAGTCAAAATTGGCCTATTTGGTATAATACTTGGAGAAAGATTAATATCATTGCTCCATAGTATCGAAAAGAAATGAACTTCTCGAAGAAATATATTAATAAATGAATTTAAACGTAGGAAATGCTTATTATTTCTCTACCCTATGGTTGTTCTGTTTGAATCAAATTTTGAGAAACCTGAAACTAAGAATTTTTAAAACCATCCAGCTTTAGGGATGTAAAACATGCCTACTACGTTGCTGGGAAAATTACTCCTAAAGGTCTCAAAAATAAATTTTTGACAACTTTTGATACGATGAAGAAAGTATCCAAAAAGAGAATTTTAAAGGTTAAACAACCCATAATTGCGAATCCTCCTCTGGTTAAATAGGAACTAAGTAATTATTTAATTTAATTAAGATAAACCACTAATAGTTAAATCAGTGCTAAACCGATCGGTGAACTTCCTGGGGGCCAGCCGGAACTTGAGAGGATATTTGCCTCAGGTCGTTTCTGTTTAGTAAACGTAAATAAACCCTTGTGCGTAAGGTAAGCCAAAAATTCGTCAAAGTTGGATGAAAGAGCTCAATATTCCAAGTTATACTAGGGTGTACCAGGCGAGGGGCAGAGGGAGCAACTAGCTCCTTCCCCCCTCTCCCTACGAGTGAACAAAATATTACTTAAATAATTTTTTGTAGCAAATATTTGTAATACCTACTAAAGCACTGCTGAAATTACATATAATTCTCTAAAACTTTGGTTAAAATTTTGACATTTGCCTTTTCCGTGCTGAAATGTCACAACCTGAACCATGGTTTGCCCTCTCCCCTAGATTTGATCCTGGGTGCATCCTTAATGTTAAACCTAATCATGTGCTTGTTTCACATAGTTGATTGTACTTGCTTATCAATTAATCATAAAATCAAATCCTTAGAATACATTATTTTATTAACTTATTTTTTATTCCCTGAGAAATAATTATTAAAAAAATCCTTTGGTGTGGAGGATTTTTCGGACGGATTTTACTCATTAATCATGTTGTTTATACTAATAACTTTTCATTGCGGCCAAGTATTGTTTAATCCATTTAAAAATACGCTGCTTTCTTCATCAAAATTCATACTTCCAAGTTCAGTTATATGCAATATAATTTTACGATAGAAAAGTTACGTGTATTTTTATGCTTAAATCGTGCTTTTGTTTCTTCATGAAATTGGCATTTAATTGATTATTTCGTCTGTATGGCCACGGTGTGAAATGATGAGTGTAGAATCTGCTTTTCTTCCTTTTTTATATCCAATCAGACCTCTCTAAAGTTTCTAACGGATTTCATTTCATTAATTCCAGTTTTATTTATATACTTATATATACACCAAATAATTTTCTTGACTAGTAGTCAATGAACCGGTCGGCAAAGAACAACATAAATAAACAAAACCATATTTATTTATTTTATGCGACGTTTCGCAGTGGATGTTTCCAGTTGCAGAACTACCTTCTACGCCATAACCCCTGATGAAGACTTGAAACTCAGGTCGAAACGTCGGCATAAAATAAATAAATATGGTTTTGTTTATTTATGTTGTTCT
>NW_027113517.1:669525-677734 GCF_000696795.3 Halyomorpha halys
CCCCCCCCCCCCCCGACAAACTTCTCCAAATATTCATATACTTTGAAACAACGGAAATTCAGCATTCCAACAGTTGCAGTAACTTTTAATTTGAATAACATTGTGAGGAGTAATGAATTCATTTCGTGAAGGCAGGACATCGGAAAAAAAATAATAGCCAAATAATAGTCGCTCCTACATTTCTGTTCTGTATTTTTTTGGTGTATTATAATAATAATTTAAAAGATATATATTTTTACTGATAAGGCGAAATCGTTATTTAATTTGTTATTAATCTTTTTTATATTTTCCGAATCAGTTCTTTTGAGGTTAGTAGGTAGGCAGTCTATTATTTTAGCTCCTTCCGGACATTATATATTGTCGAAACTCATTATGATAGGGTTAGTCTTCATTAAGGAGCGTTTTATATCCGTCGACTACCAGAGTCAGTTAGAACCCGACTTGGATCGATGTACTACTGTACAGCTTGCTGAGCTATCAAGTTGCCTTCCTCAGTACAACAAAGCATATTAAGTAAGAGTATGTCAATTTATTTTTCATTACTTGTTGTTGCAAAGTTGCTTATTGTTTGAAAATATCTCGGTGAGGTGTCAAGTGTACCGAAACTTCTGTTTACTACGTAAAAAAAAAAGTAAACAAATCTATGAATTGGAATTAATTTACAACAAAATATTATTAACAAGAACGTTTAACCATATTGGAAGACGATAGTCCGGGTGGCGGACAATAAAGGTATCAAAATAGTAAAAGAAAACTATTTATTGTTAAACAACGTTTCGCCCCACTTTGCAGGGCTGTAAGAATGAATTTCTGCTACTAACTTCATTCTTACAGCCCGGGCTATCATTTTTTGAAAAACTTTTAACATTTCTCAGGATTTTAACTGACATTTGACATTCTGAGCTTCTTGAAAACAATGATGTAGATTATGATAGCGAATAATGCTAAGAAACTGGGGACAATGTATAAACGTCATGAAACTTTGGAAGATCCATTTTTTAGTAAAATCGTGTTATTTTTAATTATTATTGATTTATTTGTTGTACCGATTTCCATACTTCTTGTGGCAGTCAAGCTCAAATCGTGTGTAATATTTATTTTTTGTGGATTATTGCTTTCGACGAATATGGAAATTTTCTTCTATTAACTGAATAGCTCTCCCTAAAACGTTACTATCGTTTCTTCAATCTTTTTTGGGTTACGATAAAAAAATGGGTAATTTGAACAAAATAATATGTTTTCAGTTTTGGAGCTTATGAACCTCTGTTAAAGATTAAGGATTGATGCATATTTATATTTTTATTTGATAGCACCATTCAGATTAGATCAGAAAGAAGCTTTTTGAGTAAAAAAGGTTTTTTAGAGTAAAAAACCGTTTTGTTAAATTTCGTAATTAGAACTTTTTAAAGGGAACCCTTTACTTGTTCTCTGTCCTTAGTTGTAATATGTTAATTAAATATCATTGTGTTTTAGTGTTCAAATTTTTTAAAGGGTCGTTCACTCTTGCAAAGTTGGTGGTAAAAATTACTTAGGTGACCTGTTGTGGGCGAATAGGGAAGCATGTTAAGCCTGGCTCTGATTAAGATCTAACTTAGCAGTTTTGTTTAATTTATAAATATTTACTGTTACAATTATATATTATATGGTTTAGGAGCAAGCCTAATTTATTAGTATTGCGTTGTATTAAAATATTTACGCACGGTTAGGACAATATTAAATAATTCTTTGAAAACCGGAGCCACAAAGGCAGTAGTGGCCAGCTCCCAAGTCAGGGGTGGGGTCGATCTAGAAGAATCTCTTGGAAGGTTGTCAGCGCTGAACGATCAACTAGTAGATCATGGCTTAGGTGGAATGATTGTGTTGGACCTTATTTTATCGTTGTGGTTTTGACGTAAAACGATTGGAGAACTATTCAGTGGTATCTACGACCAACATCCGTTCGTTTATTACAAATAGAAATGAAACCCGACATTAATGATTTCATCTTTTGAGGTCATAGTGACCGGGAGTGTTGAGACGTCAACATAGTAACCTTGAGTTGCAAGAGACGCCAGTTTGAATCCTGCCTGGGCGGATTGAAATTTATTTCGTGGCGGACCAACCTTTTCAAGAATGGATATTCCCATTTTGGATATATGATAACTACCAATAGCATGGTAACCTGTAGGATAACTATCCTATACAGCTGAAACTACCAAGTAAAGGGTAAAATATTAATATTTTATTTTTCTAAAAAAAATTTGTACAGGATTGTACAAGGAATTAATTCAGAGCTTACTTGAGTGTTCTATAGGTATTAAATAGATCGTGAGGTGAATGCTACGATTAAGCTTTTCGAGCACCCTTGATATAAGAACTTGGCTAGTTATAAAATGTGATTTCTTTCTAATGATCAGCTTGGCTGTTTTAAAAAACGATACCTCTGTGGATAATCTACAACTATCCAGTCGGTGTATATTGTAGACCTAACCTAATTGAAACTTACTGTGCGAAACAATATTTTTAAAAATTTTATTTACCTTGTTGTTCTCTCATGACGCTTTTTCAAAGTCGTCTCTTACAGTTAATTGCTCCACTATGTTACTTTTATTTTGCCATGTTCGATTTCGTAGCTGGTACTGTCTTCATCGTTCCGTTTTACCAACCTTCATTCTCTCTGCTTACCACGTTACAATTCAGATGTTACGTTAAGAGTGTCATATTTGTTTATTCAAGCTGAGCAAACGTTTCCTTTCCGAATTCGTGGAGACGACTACGCTTAGGCCCGGGAACCGGCAGATCTAATTACAACTAACGGGGTGATGTGAAATCGATGGACCTAACGGGATCTCGCCTTCCGCAAATGAAATTATTTTATCTTCCTTCTTCCGCTCCCGTTCCTTATTCTCTACTTCTACGGTCTAAGGGAGTTTTATCGTTGTACTTGCTCTTTTGGCTTATAATGTTTCTCTGAAAAAAAGACAAAAAAACAATTTTAGTGTTGATGGATCTTTAACAGAGAAATATAAAGGTAGGAGTTCCAAACAGATCGTTTTATTATCAAACTAGCTGTAGCTCGTCTCTTCGTTCGCTTAGTCTTCTATTTAATGCGATAGTACATTTATTGAGAGTATCTTAGTATAGCTAGTGCATAAAAGGAAGTATTTATGTTTTAATTCTGTTTTTTGAAGCTCTTCTGATGACACAAAAATTTTCGTTCTTTACGTCTGTTCGATACATGAATAAAGCAGGTTTTCCGACTCTTAAACAGGCCTCATGGATGGAAAGCATGTGTGAAGCCCAGACTTCCCAAATTCAATTTATGCGATTATTATTTTGATCGAATTAGTTTTTTAATACAGCGAAAATGTCTAATGATCTTCGTTTTGATTTGTAGAACATTTAATTATCTTTCACTTGATGATCTATCATGTTTAAGGAGATTAACATTTCTCGAGTTACACGAAAGACCTTTTTTTTTTTTTGGAGGTTGGTGATAGTAATGTTCAAACCTCAAAGAATTTGAGCTTTTTCTAAACCGTGCCTTATTCCACACCTAGAGCGTAGGAAACCACCAATAAATAATTTAGTGTCTTAGGCATTGGTTTTGAGATACTAAGACAGTGAGTGAGTGTTAACTGTTTGTTGTGTGATGTAATAAGATTACTTTTTTTTTTTTTTTTTTTTTTTTTTTTTTTTTTTTTTAACAACCTCTGTTAAAAGGATGTGCTTGAAATTCTTTTTACGGATCATAAAAAAAACTGTCTTTTGGTATTTTTTTTTTAGATTTATATTAGTGGTTTTCGAGAAGTAATTGACAACCACCTCATGAATCCGGAGAAAGAATTTCTGAACATCTTTTACCCGTCCTTGTCGTAGGCCGTGTCCTAATAGGCGATGATGGCGAGTTGTAGTGTAGTTCGTTATTTGCAGTTAGAATATTCAATTATATTCCAGATTTTTGACTTTTAGTTTGAGTGACAATCGACTAATTCTTTAGAGACGTTGGAATAGCAAAAACATTAGATTTTTTAAAATTTAAAATAAATCCTTAACGGACTTTCTCAATGCAGTAATTTGGAGAAAAATTATATAAGAAAAAATAATACCGATTAGTGTTATACGTTTCAGTAGCTAGATTTGGAAGACTATACGGTCCTTATGTCATTATCTTTTAATTGTCGTTTGATTTATTACATTTAATTCACAATGTGACATTATTCTGGGCTTCATTGCAAGTTGTGGACCAACATAAAAAAAAAAAAAAAAAAAAAAATTCGATATTCTTGACTTTTATTCATTCTTACTTGAATGTCCTTTTATATTACGCTTTATAGAACTTCTCTTAACTCAGTATAATATATATTTTATTTTTAAACAGTAAATTGATATTAATTACCCAAACCATTCAGATACCCGACTTGTTTAATGAATATCTTCAGTGTTCTCTAGTCTTTTGATATTGTAATGGCCGCTCTGAAAAAAAAATAACAAAAAAACAGTCCAAAAAAAGAAGAGATAACTCCTTAGATGTTCTTTTACATTACAGTGCTCCTCATCTCTTTCACTAAGAACTTACATATAAATATAAATATCTATAATAAATTTATCGTTAGAGTAATAAACTACATATGATTATCTTTCTCTGTCGTCAAACCGAATTCAATGCTCCCAATATTCAGAAAAACTCTTAAGTTCAAAATTATTATCTTTTATTTAGTGATACGTACGTATTGCTAGTTACTTTAATATATTACAATTTATTTTACCTTAACTTGGTAATACCTTCTTCTTTAAAAAAAAAATCTTATAATGATGTAATAAAGTCTCTATATGCTAAGTAAACATTCTTACATTTTGCTAGGTCACGAATTAATACTTTTTCCCCATGCAACCTTCTTAATTATGTAAGTGCGTGTGTATGTAAATAAATATTTTTTCTATTTATTTGAAATTTACCACTGTATTTACATAAAAATACATCTAATAAATGTGATGTTAGTTGTAATACAATGGTTTGATACATACTGTGGAGAATCTATCCATTGGTAGCACTAATAACATTTCTATGTTAGAAGGTCTCGGAGCCATCTTGTTTTCAGAAACCTCGGAAGAATGATCAGTGATAGAAGAAGTAAGGTTTCGGTTAGTGGTAATGGGTTCGGTTAGTATAAAATTAAAGGATTGATATCTGGTTCGGGCTAGATCGGTTACAGACGGAACATTAAGCTTAATGTATGATTTTATTTGTGACCAAGTAGGGAGCATTGAGAATTTAGGAAGGATTTTGGTCTTCAATAATAGAATGTTTTCTATGAAAAATAAGTTCAAGAACTCAAGAGGTCAGGTTTCCACCAACATTCGCCGACTACAAAAGTTTTTTTTCTTTTTCGACCTCATACCCCTTCTGCAGAGTTTCTTTCAACAGGTTAACGATCTGTCGTTTTACCATTCCATGATAAGTAGCACTAAACTTAAAACAATCAAAGTTTATGTATCAAAGGTAAAATCTAGACCGTTTTAAATTCCATGTCTACTGTGCTACTGTACTACTTGCATGTCTACTGTACATCTATGATATCGTTTTAAAGACCCACATATAACAACATACTTTTTAATCTCAGACGCTAATTACAAAACTGTATACTGAATTATAAATTCCAGTAGTCAATGAATGCTTACGAATTTAATTTAAGCCTCGTATGACTAAAACTTATACTTTATTTATTTATTATCTTACTAAAATACTTTATTTAAATTCTTTTAAATAAAAAAAAGTCATATTTTTCAAGTTGATATTTTGTTTTATGAAATTATATTCTTATGTAGTATTGTTATCTTGTACTTTACAACTGCATTAAATATAAGAATAAAAATATTATAACTTATTCATGAAGTACGATATTTTGTTCTTTAGGAAAACTTAAAACAGTAACTAATTACTTCTTTTTCTTGCCTTCTTTTCTCTTAAGTTACTCAAATTTCTTTTTGTTTTAACTGAAATACGAATTTGGGAGGAGTGAAGATTGTTAATAAGTAAAAACGTATTTATTAGTGTCGACGTTTCGGTAGGACTTTTAGGTCTCTATGAGGGATAAGAATAAAAACAACTTTAATGAATAAAAGTAAATGCACAATAACTATACAAATAAGAAGATAACAACTAATATTGGTACATTAGTAGTAGTGAAGAAAATTGTGTAATATTACAAGAGTATTGAAACCGTATGGGAATATTTATGTTGCGTGATGCGGTCTTTGAGTTGGTTTTTGTTTTGCCAATATAAGAGGAATTGCAATGGGAATGGAACAAGTGATGCAGTTACAACATGGGATCCGTGTAGGACAGGAATAGCATTATTTAGATGTGAGTAGAGTTGTGACCGTTTGCTGTGAGATCTGAAATCAAGTCGAAGGTTGGTGATAGAGAAAAAGTATTGGATGTTATGTGAAAGAAATGGAATATATGGTAGTTAGATGTGTAAGGAGATAGAAAGGAGTTGTGTAGAACAAGTAGAAGAGAGGGTGACGATGTTTGTAGATTTGGATCAGTTTGATAATGATATTGGATGGGAAGTTATTGGTTAAGAGTATCTCTTTTATACATTGTATGTTAGCATCATGGAAATGGGAATCAGAAAGAGAAAGGTAACGGCGTTTTTGGCTACGTTAATTTATTGATGGTAAGGGTGTTGAGAGTAGTAGTTTAAAAGTCTGCCTGAGTTAAGTTGTTTATGTGTTCTAGTCTGTGGATATAGTGGTGTCTGGGTTTCTTTTGACGCGGAGGTCAAGGAAAGGAAGGGTTAACTTTTTAGGTTAAAGTTAAACAGTAAAATTTTGGCGCGGGTGATAACAATTAAAGAAAGATAAAATATCTGGGATTTTATTGTGATTAAGTAAATCATATCGATATCTGTGACCCAGAAACCCTATTATTTTTTTGTATTGCTGAAATTGTAAAATCCTTTTGTGAGAATTTATGTTCTAATTCTACTTACTGATCTAAATAAATTACTGGTATTAGAACATTGATAGTAATTGGATATTGTATTGGAAATTCTTATCTATCAGGGGGCGTAGCTCAGATGGTAGAGCGCTCGCTTAGCATGCGAGAGGTACCGGGATCGATGCCCGGCGCCTCCAGTCTTTTTTTTCCCTAATAACTTCCTCATTTGTAGTTTATTATTATCATTTTTTTTTTTTTTTTACGTTGTATTATATTATTTTCTTATTTATATTGCATTATAAATAGATATATTATATTGTTTTGTATAAATATTTTGGTCATATTGAAATAATTTTAGTAGGAAATGTGTTTTCCTTGGATCATATTATATCACGCCGTAAGTCGATATGACTTTTATTAATTTCTATGAATTAATGTACTTGAATCTGATGTGATTGCCTTAGTGCTCTAGACCAAATGGATGTACAAAAGTTTTTATCAACTAATCAAATAAAATGTAACAGATTATTGATTGCACAGTTTTGTCATTACTGAAGCGTAAGTTTGATTCAGGCACAGGTAGATTTTAAAAAACTGTTTTTCCAATATTATCTCTTTTAGATACCTTAACCTCGCATGCTTTCATGTGCGCTCTAGGTTTTACCTGTTCGAAACTCCAATCAGTGAAATAAACTCAAATAAAGGTTTATTGAAATCACTTGAATATTATTATGGGAATTTCCAATATGATAAAAGTTAATATGAATTAAAGTTATGTCGTTTTATGTAAGTCCGTTATCCTATTTGGTACTTTCGTAACTTAAATTACAAAAATACTTGACACTTATAAATTATTTTTTATTATTATTCTTTTTGAGACATTTATATTTCAAAATGTTTAGGTTTTTTTTTTAAAGCCTTAATTACATAATATTTCAATACATAAACTTTGTAACTAGTCTTCGTGTTAATCGCTGTATTAATAAATATTTTATAATATTGTGACAAATGATTTTTTTATTTTCATTTTTTTTTTTTACTTAATTATTTGGACAGATATTAGACAGGAAAATTGATTTAAGCCTGGGAATAGTCAGATATTCGGACTATATGACTCTTGTAGGCTGTATTTACATAAATCAAAATGTTCAGTAATTAAAATATGATGAATTTATCAATGAAGTACAAGAATATTTTTATCAAAACTATTATTAGATTTTATTTATTTTTTTTCCCCAAAAATTATAAAATCTGTTACTTTGAAGGGAAAAATTGTTATGTTAT